>NW_005871066.1:7245-20724 GCF_000147115.1 Myotis lucifugus
AGCGGGGGGGGGGGGGGCCGTTTTTTTCCAGGGTGCTGGCCAAGGGGGGTTCATCCCCCCCCGGCTTTTTCATGACCCAGGGGGTCGCTCCGGGCCCCCTTTTTAAGTTTTTTTTCGGAACCAAACCGAGGGGCCCTGGTTTTCCCCCCCCGGAGCCCCCGGAAGTTCCCCCCCCCCCCCCCCCCCCGTGAGTCTGAGAGCGCAGCAGCTCACCTGGGAAGGATGCAGGGTGGCTGTGGGGTTGGCGAGGGGTTGGCTGATGACCCTCGGAAAGAGACAAGCTCACGGGAGGGACTGGACAGGTTTGAGGCTTTGCCGCTCTCGATGCGGCCAGAGGCGCAGGGAAGGCTCTGGTCGGTGGCGCCCGCTGTTGGTTTGCGATCTCAGGAGCGCGCGGGTACCCAGTCCCCCTGGAGGAGGAGGGCTCTCCCCAGGTGGGGAGCCCGAGGACTCCTGACTCCCCGCTGCCCTGCCGGGGGCTGTGGGGCTGCGGGCGGGTGGACTCCCCTCTCGATCTGAGACTCAGTAACCAACCCCAGCCCTGGGGAGGTGTGCGGGGTGACCTCCCACTTCCAGGTCCCCCTCCGGCAGGCCTGTCCCGTAGCAGCTAAACGCCAGGCACACGGGGCACCTCACAGGCTCTGGCAGCCACACCGAACGCTGGAGGAGGAGTGAGTGAGAGGAGCACTTCACGCTGATCGTGTTTTACTGATCCCAGCGAACCCCAAATAGCGTCACTCACTGTGCACCCACAGAGCATTCGGGGAGGTGTTCTGTGTTGTTTCACTCACATCTCCCACACCCAGGGCGTCTCTCACACCCACCGGCCCCCCGACATCACCCGAGGCTCTTCAGATGCACTGACTTCGTCCTTGCCGCCCAAGGGGCAGAGACCAGGGTTGTTCCCATTTCACAGACAAGGAGACTGAGGCACAGAGAGGTTAACACAGCGGCTCCAGCGGCGGAGCTCAGGGCACAGTCCTGGTAGTCCCGCCCAGCCTGCGTGCTCGTCACCCCAGGGGTCCTGCCTCAGTGAACAGGACCCTTCCAGGCGGGACCCCGAGCGACCCGGCCAGCGGACGCTGTGAGAGAGGGCCAGGCGCAGACCAGACGGCGCCGGCAGGGCCTCTGGGAACGGGAGACGTGCATCCTGCCCGCGGCCTGGTGGCGGGCGGCCGTCTGTGCCCCAGAACGTGGAACCGAGAGCCCGAGTTTCCTCTTTCTGTCCCCCCCTTTCCACGGGCTCAGCAGGCGCTGTTGTCACTGCTCCAGGCTTTTCCTCCAGGAGTGATGGAGGTGCAGGGCGGTCCCCACCTCCCCGAGTGCTTTGCTCTCTCTCTCGGGTGCTGGCCCCGGGGACTGACCGTGTGGACTGACCGCGGGGACTGAGACAGACCGGTTCTAACCGGGATCCGTGTCATGGCTGCACTCGTGGCCTGGGCTCCGCGCAGCCCTGTCAGGACCCCGCCTGGACCCGGGAGGGGGTGTGCTGACAGGGTACATGGCAGCCAGGTCTGGGAAGTTGCATCCGTTACCACATCCTTATTTCCGAGCCCCTGGGCAGCTCGCGGTGGCCAGAGTGTCAGCAACACTGTTTCACCACGAGGCCCGCGTCACCCACAGGACGCCTCCCCCGGGGTTTGGTCTGGGAGGGAGAAGTAAGGACTCGGTGAGTGTTTAATGAACGAGATTTCGGGTGCCCTCAGTTCTGTTTTTTAAAAAGTTCTATTTCATTGGCTGTCATGTGATAGAAAACGCCGCGTCCCCCAAGCGTAGTTACTTCATATGAACCTATAATTTTAAAAATAAAGAAGAAAAGAGAGGGTAGGCACCACCCAAACATTGCTAACTATCCCCATATCTGAAAGCGCATTAGCTCTGCTGGTTAGTTCATCTTGATTCCATTTCTGCCTTATTTTATTGTGGACATTTGAACACTCGCGTGTACAAAGGTGGTGAATGGGTCTGCAGGTACCTCAAGAATGACGCACATGTTGCCCCCCTTACGTATCCAGCACGTGCCTCCCAACCCACCGTTTTTCCTGTTTCTGGAGTCTTTTAAGGCACATCCTAGAAATTATGTCATTTTACCTCAGACTCTTCAGTATGAATTCCTAATTGAGAAGGACAGTGTGGAAAAACGAGTTATCATTCTGTCACCACCCGAGCGTGATGAGCAGTTTGAGGGACAGAACAGCCCCCGTGCCCGCCATCTCCTGGGTGTGCTCATCGCTCTTCCTGCCTCCCCCACCTCGGGGTCTAAGCAGAGCGCGGCTTTGGCAGTGGTTACTGGGTGTCATCCTCCCCCTCCTGCTGCCTGGGCTCCCCACTCGGACCCTTGATTTGTTGCTGGTTCCCACGGGCACAGGGTGGGCTTGGCCGACGGCTTCCCCGCGGTGCATGCTGCCCTCCTACTGGTCCATCGATGGCCTTTATTTTCTGTAAATCGGATACTAGGTCTAGAGCTGTGATTAGATTCAGGTTTGTTTGTTTATTACTTCTCTCTCTCTCTCTCTCTCTCTCTCTCCCTCTCTCCCTCTCTCCCTCTCTCCTTTTTAATGTTTTTATTGATTTCAGAGAGGAAGGGAGAGGAAGAGAGCAATAGAAACATCAATGAGGAGAGAGAATCATTGACCAGCTGCCTCCTGTACGCCCCCAAAAGGCATTGAGCCTGAAACCGGGGCATGTGCCCTGACCGGGAATCGAACCGTGACCTCCTGGTTCATAGGTCGAAGCTCAACCACTGAGCCAGGCCGGCCGGGCTGTTTATTCATTTCTTGGCAAACACATCTCGTAGGAGGCGCGGGCACTTTGGCCTTCCTTCCAGGAGGGTGTGTTGTTGGCTGCCCCCTGGTGGCTTCCGTGGGTGCTGTGAGCCGACCCCACCCTGCGGTCCCCAGCTCCTCCGTGGGATGGACCGAGTCCCCATGGATGGTCACTGCCTGGACCCACCCATTCCCTTCAGAGGTAGGAAAGGGCGACTTTTCTCATTCGGCTGTTTCTCTGACATTTCTTGGTGGCATTCTTCTAGCACGGGGACCTTGCCATGCAGTGGGCACAGAAAAGACAAGATAAGCCCTTGGTTCTCATATTTACCATTTTTAGAGGAGAATCTTTGTGTCCTTGCAACCTGCAGAACTTGGAGTGAACTTGTCCCCGTGAGTATGATTACAGACTCATTCATTTTTACACATTGGGCATCTTTCCATCCATCTGCCCTCGTTTTTCCTTTTTGCTTCCATTGTCCTATCTCAGGCCACGCTGACCCCTGTGTCCTTGCGCCGTGACCCCGACAGCCTTAGCTCGGGGTGGATGTTTACTCTCTGACCTTGTTCGCCGGTGTCTGAGGGGTGTCTGAACGGGCTCTCTGGGCCTCCCGGCCGCTGGAGGACAAGTGAGCGTTGGGGTGGGAGAGGCGCAGTGAGTGTTCCCCGGATGGTCCCAGTCCGGCTCTCCTGTAATATCCCCGTGACAGGTCCTGATGTTCCCACGGAGACCTGGACCGTGTCTCCTGGTGTGGGACGGAGTGGAGGACGGAGTGGAGGGTGTGAGCCAGGCACTGGCCACTTCCCGCCCCCAGTGCTCCCGTCGCCGTGCTCTCCACCTCCTGTGCTTTCCCTTCTCTAGAGCGCAGGTGGTCAGAGTGCTCCCCTCTGAGGGACGCACACAGGTGACCACAGGGACTCGCACAGGTGACCACGGGGACGCGCACAGGTGACCACGGGGACGCTCACAGGTGACCACGGGGATGTGCACAGGTGACCACGGGGACGTGCACAGGTCAGCACAGGGACGTGCACAGGTCAGCACAGGGACGCTCACAGGTCAGCACAGGGACGCTCACAGGTGACCACAGGGACGTGCACAGGTGACCACGGGGACACTCACAGGTCAGCACAGGGACGCTCACAGGTCAGCACAGGGACGCTCACAGGTCAGCACAGGGATGCTCACAGGTGACCACAGGGACGTGCACAGGTGACCACGGGGACACTCACAGGTCAGCACAGGGACGCTCGCAGGTCAGCACAGGGACGCTCACAGGTGACCACAGGGACGTGCACAGGTGACCACGGGGACACTCACAGGTCAGCACAGGGACGCTCACAGGTCAGCACGGGGATGCTCACAGGTGACCACGGGGACACACTCATGGAGTGGTGGCATCAGAGCGGCAGGCGGTCATGTCCCTGGGGTTTGGCACGAAGTCCGAACCTGCTATTTTACTCTCTGCAGAGGTGATGGAGGGTTTTCTAAGAAAACACGGATTTTGTTCCATTTTCACGCTTCCGGTCTTGACCTGCCCGCCCTGGTGTATTGTGGGAACCGGAGGAAACATTTTCTTGGCACCCCGTGCCCACTTCCCCTGCTGCTCAGCAGCGAGGCCTGGTGCAGTGTGGGCCGGTCTGGCCTGGCCGTGCGGAGCTCAGCGGACAGTATTTGAGGAACATGCTGTTCTCCTTTTCTAGGCTCACGGTTCCCAAGGCTGCGCCTCCCGCTGGGTACGGCGCTGGGGTGCTCTCCATAGACCAGCAGACGAATCTGCCAGCCGGTCGAATGCTACAGGCTTCACGTGCTAAATGCTAAAATGTTTCAGTGGCTTCTGATGGAAACGTTGCTGCACACGCAGCTGCCTCAAGCAGAGGCCGCTCAGCAGCGCCTCGCCCGCTCTTTAGGGCTGATGAGTCAGCTGCCGCCGTGGAACTAGAGTCCCGCGCGGAGTGGCCTCAGACAGCTGTCCTTCCTTCTCGCTGTCCTTCCTTCTCGTTGTCCTTCCTTCTCGTTGTTTGGGGTGCCGGTTGTCTGGGGGAACTCGGGGCTGGGCGGCAGGCTGCCGGGGCTTAGGGCCTCACCGGGGGCCAAGCCTAGGTCTGCCCCACCAGTGTCCATGCTGGGCCCCATCCGAAGGGGCAGGAATCCAGGGGGAGCTTTGCTTGTGGAGCTGGAGCGATGCGAGAGGGCTAGCCCGCCTGTGGGAGCACGTTCCACGTCTCTGTGGGCATCCCACCGGGTCCACTCCACCCTCCACGCGAGTCAGTTCCGAGCCTGGCCTCGTCGAGGGGAGGGTGTGCCTCGTCCATGAAGGCGGGGAGGGAGCGTTTGGCAAGCACCTAGTTTATCATGACAACCGGGTCATGGGCAGGTTGTCGGACACGGTTTCATGTCTGTGCGGTCCTTGGCCCTTGAACAACCCGCCTGTCAACCCTGCCTGTCCCCTTGCTCCTCCTGTGCCTCCGAGGCTGTGAAGAGCGTGCGTGGGTAGGAGAAGCACATTCTCTCTGGGGACTGGGGGCTTCTCCAGGCGCTGAAGCCTGTTGGTGGGCGTCGTGGACACGGTAGCTTTTTTCTTTCCTTTCCCCTACACGTCTGTGCCCCAAAGATCCCCTGGGGCTGCCTGGAATTGGACGTCTGGGAGCGAGGGGTTGGCTCCGTCCGTGACGGTGCACCTCGGGGGAGCAGGCCGGTTTGTTTTGTTGCAGTAAGTGGGTCCTGCCCTCGACCAGTCACTCTAGGTCAGTGGTTCTCAACCTTCTGGCCCTTTAAATACAGTTCCTCATGTGGTGACCCAACCATGAAATTATTTTCGTTGCTACTTCATAACTGTCATGTTGCTACTGTTATGAATCGTCATGTAAATATCTGATATGCAGGATGGTCTTAGGCGACCCCTGTGAAAGGGTTGTTCGACCGCCAAAGGGGTCGCGACCCACAGGTTGAGAACTGCTGCCCTAGATGTTCGGTTCCTAATCTCGCACCTTCAACCAGCTCCCAGAACAACAGGCAGATGGCCCAGCGCTGGGAGCTTGTCAGTGAAACCAGCGCTGATGGTGGGTGAGAGGCCCGAGGACTGTGGGGCCTTCACATGCCCCGTGAACGTGCTCCCGTCCGCTGTGGAGTCACGTTAACCTGGAGCTCTCCTCCTCCTAACTCGTCAGTGTGCTGCCACGCTTCACGGAAGTGGACGTTGCCTCGGTCAGTTGGTAGCTGGCTTAGAAGACCCGTGTGATGAACCCGCTGAGGAAAAAGCGCAGATGCAAACGGGGACACTTGTGTGGGGTGTAATTGGTGCTGACTGTAATGACTGCTGATGTCCAGGTGTTTACCATGTCCACCCAGCAGGCCCCAAGTCGACTATCTCCATAATGAATGACGAGTAGCAAAGTGGCTTCTATTTGAACATCTTCTGCAGTAAATTCCTTCTTAATTCAAAGTGTCTTTGTAACTAAATGACCTGGGCAGGATGTCACCATGTTTACAAAGTTGCACGTTTTTCAGATGCCTCGGGAGCACTGCCAATGCCCGGCAGTGCAGGGTTAGCATTAGCCTCTCCCTCCTCCCTTCTTCACGTTTAATTTCATTTAATTCTCACGGCTCTCCGTGATGGGAGCTCCAGAGCCTGTGCTGGGTGCTCCAGAGCCTGTGCTGGGTGCTCCGTGCTGGGTGCTCCGTGCTGGGAGCTCTGTGCTGGGTGCTCCAGAGCCTGTGCTGGGTGCTCCGTGCTGGGTGCTCCGTGCTGGGAGCTCTGTGCTGGGTGCTCTGCGCTGGGTGCTTTGTGCTGGGAGCTCCGTGCTGGGAGCTCTGTGCTGGGTGCTCCGTGCTGGGTGCTCCATGCTGAGAGCTCCGTGCTGGGTTCTCTGTGATGGGAGCTCTGTGCTGGGTGCTCCATGGCATCGTGTGCCACACGGGATCCTCATCGAAGGAGACTCGGCCACGCCTGCTGCCACAAGGCTGGGCCGGTGAGGGGTGGGCAGGGCCCCCCAGTCCCTTGCGGCGTCCTCAGGAGCACCACGCTGCACCTCTGTGGCCGCCTCCTTGCTGTCGACCTTAGACTCTGGGTCCTCAGCTGGTGCTCCCTCTTGTCACCCTCCAGCCCCGAGTTCGGGGACGGCTTTCTTTTCGTCCCGTGGAGAACACAGCTATCACGTGTGTGTTTCACTGAGTAGATGCGTGGGCTCGTCAGAGGCATGAGGGTGCTGGGCTGGGAACTGGAGCTGCAAAGGCCTGTTTGTTTCATCGCTGCCCACAGAACGCTGGAGGAGGCTGGTGAGAGGCATGAAGTGAGGCAAGTGTGGGAGTGAGTCAAAGACCGTCAGGGTCCGGGGGCCTGGGGGCCCTGGAGAGTCCCCTGAGGGCCGGTCCTCCGTGTCCTCTACTTGCTGCCTGGTCCGCCCTGCGGCCATAAGGAGCCCCGTGGGCACGCGCTACCTTCCTTCCCCGAGGACACGGCCGGCCCCGCCTCCTAGCCCCCTGACTCCCTACGATGACCCGCGCTCCTAAGGCCTCGTGCAGTGCAGATACTTTCACACAGTCGCCTTGGCTGCCCCCTCCCCCATACGGCCCTGAGAAGTGGCCGTCACGTGGAAGCCGAGGCACGTAGGACACACGGCTCTGCAGGCCCCGTGGCTCCGTGAACCGTCCATGGGACGTGCCCTCCTCTCGGACTCGGGTTCCTCCTTCCTGTTTCGGTTCTTTCTTTCTGGGTTTTCTCCGTCGGCCACACCCGCCTTGTCTCCGCTTCTCTGTCTGGGCTGACCCGTCTCCCCGATGGCGCCCTCCCGTCCCGGGACCCTCAGCAGTGGGCCTGGCGGTCCTGGCGTCCTGACCACTTCTTCTCCATGGGGTTATTATTTTAAAAAATATATATTTTATTGATTTTTTACAGAGAGGAAGGGTGAGCGATAGAGGGTTAGAAACATCGATGAGAGAGAAACATCGATCAGCTGCCTCCTGCACACACCCTACTGGGGATGTGCCCGCAACCAAAGTACATGCTCTTGACTGGAATCGAACCTGGGACCCTTGAGTCCGCAGGCCGACGCTCTATCCACTGAGCCAAACCAGGTAGAGCTCCATGGGGTTATTTTTAATCTTCATTGATAAGAGTCTCACTTCTCCAGTGAGCAACAGCCAGCCAGTGGCTTCCATCTGCTCCTCCCTCCTGACCCCACATCACGCTGTGGACATGGTTGATGACATGAATGCAGGCGCGTGGGAGCCCCTGGGAGGGTCCAGTGGTGGCTGGGCGTGCGGAGCCCGAGGGCGGGCAGTCGGTGGCTGTCAGACAGCGGTCACCTGGGGAGGAGGGACGTCGCAGTGGAAGTGTCCTGCCCAGGGGAGCCGTGCTGTCGGTGCGAGTGGAGACTGGGTGCCGTGGCCCGGCTTCCGGCGGCCGCACGGGGAAGGTTTGTCCGAGTCGCCACGGGACACGCGGACGCAGGGTCCTCCCGGGCAGTTGGAGCCGGCCGGGCCCGGGGATGACTCGGGCGTGTGTCAGGGGATTCGTGGTGCCGCTGAGCGGAGACCTGTAACTTTTCCGCTTGACGTTTGAGAACATTCTCAAGGAACAACATCCCCCAAATTTTGTTTAAAAAAAACATTCCCGGTTCCTCTGAGTTTTGTTGACATGTACGCTTTGGGCAGAGTGGCTGTATTTAGCCAAGGAACGCACAGGGCAGCAGTTACACTCCATTTCAGGTGAACAGCAGCAGCAGGTTCCGTGGGAGTGTGTCCTGGACGCTGTCTGGGAGGGAGAGTGCACTGCAACTCACTGACTGTGTGTCTGAGATCTGCATTTAGGGGGCGTCCTGTTTTCAGCTGGAAATTGCTCTTCGAGGAAAGTTTAATGGCCATAGTGACGTGACAGGAAGTGGAGAGTGTTTATTGCTTCGTCAGTGTCAGGAACGGGCAGAAAAGCGACTGTTGCAGCTGCAGCTCTGCTGGTAGAAGATGAACCTTAATGAGCTCGGGAAGCGCGGGGCTGGAGCTGACCCTGCTGATGTCCCCCCGCTGGACCTGGACGAGGAATGACAAGGAACCCAGCAATAAGAAAGCAGGCTTCGGGGTTAGTGTTCCCTCAGTACTGCTCCTAATTCTGCCCCCTGGAGGCCGCAGAGCGCAGTGACGGTGATGCTGTTGATGAGGGCCGCCCACGTGCCGGGCACTGCTCTGTTCACTTGCACTGATGTGCTCATCACAGGGCCTGTGAGACAGGTGCCTCTCGGGTTTGTGTGCCCAACCAGGACACTGCGCTCAGAGGAGTTAGGTAGCTTAGCCAGGGCCACCTCTCTGCTCCGCCCTCGGAGTGTTTCTCTCCTGGAGTCTCCCCGCGTCCATGTCCCTCTTCACTCCCGTAGGCCAGGCCCCCGGACCACGTCCTGTCGTGGCTGAACTCCGGGCCAGCGTGGCCCGTCAGTGCCCTTGGAGAGAGTGTGGCCAAGGTTTAAAAGTCTATTTCCCACTCAGCATCCTGCCTAAGGGTCCAGTGGGACCTGTACCGGCCTTTCTACTGGACGCTACCGTTCCAATCATGGCCCAAGGATGGCACAGGGTTTTATTTTTATTTTAGTGGTTGACTCTGAACTTCCCATCAGGTGAAAAGTGTAGGTTCTCTGTCTACACAAAATGCGGGCAAAAGCCCAGCCGGTGTGGCTCTGCGGTTGAGTGTCAACCTATGAACCAAGAGGTCGCTGGTTCGATAACCCATCAGGGCACATGCCCAGGTTGTGGGCTTGATCCTCAGTAGGGGGCGTGCAGGAAGCAGCAAATCAATGATTCTCTCTCATCATTGATGTCTCTCTCTCTCTCTCTCTCTCTCTCTTTAAAGATCAATTAAAAACAACAACACATATTAAAAACAAAGAAGAAAACATTAAAAAACAAACCTTAAAAAAATGCAAGCAAACCAAGCCTCCCTCCGTGTGTTTCCTGGCACATGCAGGCTGTTTTTGTGGTGGATGTGTAGGAAGTCACGTGTGCGTGTGATTTTGGGAGTGTTTGCTGTACTGCATGTTCCTGCCTGATGTCTATGACATAACGCCTCGTGATAGATGCTGACGGTGTGCTGGGACGGAGGCCCGGGCTCGCGGGAGGCGCACCTGGAGAGCCCGGCCCTGCTGCCCGCATCCTCCCCGGGGACATCTGTAGTCTGGGCTTTCGCCCCGTGCCCCGGCATAGCCAGACAGTGGCGGGACAGCGTGTGGGTGTGCCATTTGGCCATCCGGTCTTCGGGGAAGTAGGTGGAAGCTGGGTGACAGCCTGGCAAACGCTCCGGCCACCTCTCTCTCTGATCACCCACAGCCCTCTGACCGGCAGGCTGTGCCCTGTTCCCGAGTCCCCGTGCCATGCACGCCCTGCTCCCAGCCCCACTTTCTCCCCAAACACGGAGGCTACTGCTCATAGGACTCTGCTCCTCGCATCCAGGTCGGGGAGTTAACAACAGGAAGAAGCATTTTCCTGGTGAATTGCAGACTATCTGTCTCGTGTAAGCAAATCGGACAGCGTGGTGGTGGTGTTGGATCGAGCTGGGGGCACAGCTACCGAGAGAAACGGGGCAGCATGCGGGAAAAAGGACACGTTTGTTTATACGGAGAACTCAGATTTAGATGCCAATAACGAAGCCTCTTCTAACATCTCTTAAAAAACTGGAGGAGAGATAGAATTATCGCCAGACACCCGAGAGCCCTGAAATCCTAAGACTTTGATAAATGTATATTCATTTGAGTTGATCTATCAGTTTACCACTCAGCACAGAGCCATTTTCCGTATTTGCCAGCGTGATCACCCCTGATGAGCGTTGCATCTCTGCCAGAGTGCTGGAAAAATGCATGGTCAGAATTGAACTCGGCGGCTTTTCCTTTAATGACCCCCGACCGCAGGGGGCTTCCTGTTTGCTGTTCTTCACTTCGGGGACGGCTTTGACGTGGTCTGGCTATCCTTTATACCTGATTATCGTTTTTATTTCCCAAAGGTGTTAAAATAAAAAATATAAAAATGTGAGCCAGGTGGGTTGCGTTTTTTTCTAGTAGGACGTTGAGCAGCCCATGCTGCGAGGGAGGAGAGACGAAGCCCAAAGGTTACTTTCATGCGAGAATGTCCTGCTTTTGGGTTTCGAACTTCTGACGACGGCAGACATTGACCTGCTCGTGGACTGTGGGATGGGGTGCCGTTGCTCTTTCCCTGCCCCGCCCTGTTCCCCTTTCCCCCATTTCGGCTTCCCATCGAGTAAAATCAAAGACGTCTGTTAACCTACTCACATGCTCACCTTGATGTTTGTGTTTACCGGTTCCCTCGGAGAAAAGGTCCTCCGAACGCTACCCTGTGTCTTAGGCTGTTGGAGACAATTCTTGTACCTGTCCATCTTTAAGAAATGGCATGTTCAGTTATCTCTTGAGTAAGCGTAGTATTTTTTCCTGAAAAAAAAAAAAAAATCCTGTGCCATGTTTTGTTCTTATCTATGTTTTTTTAAAAAAAATATATTTTATTGATTTTTTACAGAGAGGAAGGGAGAGGGATAGAGAGTTAGAAACATTGATGAGAGAGAAACATCGATCAGCTGCCTCCTGCACACCCCCCACTGGGGATGTGCACACAACCAAGGTACATGCCCTTGACCGGAATCGAACCTGGGACCCTTCAGTCCGTAGGCCGACTCTCTATCCACTGAGCCAAACTGGTCAGGGCTTATCTATGTTTTATAGACAGACAAATGAGAACAAGTTGGGTGGGTCTCAGTTTAATTTCAAGGGTAAATAAAAAAAGAAATTTTAAAAACATCTCCTTTTGTTTTGTAAAACCCTGAACACACTTTATCTACAAGTTGGGGCTTGTTTGTAACCATGGAGGAGTGATCATCAAACTTCCCGATGAAAGTGAGTGTTTGGGGAAATGTGGACGGAGCAGCCCCTGGGGAGCGTCCAGGGATTGCCACACACGCTCTGAAGATGCCGGGGCCTGCGTGCGGAAGCCCATCAGTAATCGAAGAGCCAGCTGCCTCTGCTCGCCGGGCGATCTGTGGAAGCGTGCCAGCGTGTCCGAAGCTTTCCTCGTCTGTTTTTTTTTTTTAAGTAACCTATTTAATATGAAAATGAGTTCCAAAAATTTAAACTATTATTGCCAAATCCAGTTTTCTTTATTAACTCTGATGGTCCGGATCCTCAACTAATGAAGAATCTGATTTCAAAGTATTTTAAAGACCCTCCGTTCTTTTCCGCAGTCAGCTTCAGCAAACCCTGATTGTGCGGCTCCCAGGAGCCACTGTGACGCTTGTTGTCAGGGGATATGAAAGGAATCACGCTCACTGCCCACCTCGAGCTCCTGGGAACTGCTCTCCCAGAACGCTTCCACGTGGCATTCAGTTCAGGGCTCTTTCCATGAATGTCTGAAAACACTATATGTTTTGGCACACACATCAGCACATTTTATCAGTTTTTCCTCCCTGAGACAGTGAGATATTCTGGGAGAATTCTAGGAGAATATAGAAAAAGGGTCCCATGGGATCCTTGCCCTTGACAAAGTAACCTTATGACCTAGCTTAAGAGAGAAGACAAAATAACAGATGATGCGAGGACATACGTGATAACTGTATCAAAATTGTAAGTGCTCCAGGAGTTAAAGAAAACCAGGCTAAGAAATCAGTGATCACTGCAGTTACTTCTCTTTGACTGCAAGAGTACAATCTGTTATGCTACTTACTTCTTTTTTAAAATACAGTTTTATTGATTTCAGGGAGGAAGGGAGAGAGAGATGGAAACGTCAATGATGAGAGAGAATCATGGATCGGCTGCCTCCTGCTCACCCCATGTTGGGGATGGAGCCCGCAACCTGGGCATGTGCCCTGACCGGGAATCGAACTGTGACCTCCTGGTTCCTAGGTTGATGCTCAACCACCGAGCCACAATGGCCGGGCGGGAGCTGATTGATGAAGGCTCACTGACTGACTCAGAGGGATATGCAGCGTCTTCCTCTGGTGGACTAGGAGCTCCTGGGTGTAGGGGTTGCATCTTTACTTACCTGCCATCCCCAAGAATCTAAAATCTCAATCTTCGCATGACTCACGGGACAGGAAAACCTAATCTCACCTGCTGAGGTGATATTACACATGTGGATGCAAAATTATTCACCCTGACTGGGCACTGAGCCACATTTTCCTGGGAAGCTTACAAGTTACTTTTCAAAAATAAAAATGCAGGATGCCTCAGGGTTCAGGTTCCTACGGGGACTCGGAGGGGGACTCGGAGCCCAGGCCTGGAGCCCGCGGGCGGGTCTGGTGCCGGCGCTCAGTGAGAGTTCAGGGAAGGGAGCCCGCGGGCGGGTCTGGTGCCGGCGCTCAGTGAGGGTTCAGGGAAGGGAAGGGGTTGCTGACCGACCCCCATTGTCATGCTGTTTGCCGGCTGGTAACCTGGTCACGGATGGTGCTTCTTCACAGGAGAATTTCTAAAGGGGGAACGTCTGCTCTCTGGGTTCCGGCGGGCAGAGACAGATGAGGGTTGACTAAAGCTTTGCCAGGGGAGCGGGAAGCTCCTGTGTTAGTGCCTTTGAGAGAGAAGACAAGGTGTTTACGGTTCCCAGGGGCTGTGGCGTCGGACGGAGCAGGTTATGACTCGGGGACCCATTTCCACGCCCGATTCCAGGAATGAGCTGAGCAAGGAGCAGGGAAACCCCCCTGCGATTGTCACACGTGCGGAGAGAGTGAGCTGGGCT
>NW_005871066.1:21104-38035 GCF_000147115.1 Myotis lucifugus
TTATATATAAAAGAAATCTCAGGATGATTATCCTTGCATTCCTTCGAGAAGACGGAAGACACTCAGAACGGAGCACTTTCCTAGTTTGTACAATATCCCTGTTGACGTGGAGTCCTTCCAGGTGGAGCAGTGGGAGACCTGGGAAAAGCACATGTTGACCTGTTTGGTTTCAGGCGGGGGAACGATGAGACTTATCATTTCAGTCTGCAGGGGCAGTTTAACGCCACGCTGTCCTACACAGGGACACTGAAGACGTCTTCTCTGTAGTCATTGTTTATTGATCCTCTGACATGGTGCGTGCACCCCGCCAGGCAGGAGGGGGGACACACGCAGGGCCGGCCGCTCCTGACCTCAGAGGACTGGAGACTGCCAGGTGGGAGGGAGATAAAAGCGGAAGGAGCCCTGACCGGTTTGGCTCAGTGGATAGAGTATCAGCCTGCGGACTCAAGGGTCCCAGGTTTGATTCTGGTCAAGGGCATGTACCTTGGCTGCGGGCACATCCCCAGTGGGGGGCGTGCAGGAGGCAGCTGATCGATGTTTCTCGCTCATCGATGTTTCTAACTCTCTATCCCTCTCCCTTCCTCTCTGTAAAAAATCAATAAAATATATTTTTAAAAAAAAGCGGAAGGAGAGCCACGTCACGGAGGTCAAGAGGAGCAGAGAGCACTGTGAGAGCTGCGATGGTCTTTGCCGGGGCCGGGCAGCAGCAAAAGGCTCAGACGTTTGTTAAGGAGGGGAGCCCACGGGGGGCTCTGGCAGGGGCCTGTTTTAAGCAGCGCTATTACTTAAAAAACCGGATGGCTGCATAGAATAAGTTGTTTTTTCCCTCCTGTCATGGGGCCCTGTTGATTCGGCGGCAAGAGATTCTGAGCGGGAACCTGCTCTGGCTCAGGGGCGGACTTTAAGCTCCCGTGTGCACGAGGTCAGAGGTCAGCAGTGACGGCCACTCAGAGGCCGGGGACGCCTCCAGCAGGTGCGGCTGGCCGTCCAGGGACATCCCCTCCTCCCTTCACAGCCAAAGGAGCCGGCCAAGCGCCTGGGAGAGCCCTTTCTTCATGACCCCGCCGTCTGTGACGCTTGGCATGGCAGCCGACGGCGCTTGCTGCGTTGTGCTGGTTCGTGAGCTTTCCAGGGAGGGGTGGCGTTCCTTCCTGGACCATTGAGAACTAGGGATGGGGTGGCAGGAAGTGAGTGGGATGATGTGTCTTTCCTCCAGGAAAATCCTCTTGAAGGTACGCACATGCACCCGCTCACACCTGTGAGATGAGCGAGGATGCTCTCACCTGCCTGCGCTCGGTGGCAGGGCCCCTCTGCGGCGCCGAAGGCTGACCGTGGCTCCAGGCATGTCCTTCCCTTGAACTCCAAACCCCTGAACCTGATCCGAGGAGCAGGCTGTAAATAGCGCCCTGGGGTCCTGCCGCGGCCAGAGATGGTGCTATAATTAGTAGTTGACGGCCTGCCGGGCAGCCCCAGAATGATGGCCTGTCAGTAGGAATCGGAGCTTTTATTAGCTCGAGGCTCTGAATGGGGAAGAGAACTGAGTCTCCTTCCATAGCAGACCTTTGAAATAACAGTAATTGAGACAAGTAAACCCGGCGGGGGGTGGGGGTGGGGGTGGGGGGCGCTGAACTGGCTCTCTAGCTCCCTTCAGTTTGGTGCCATGGGAAGCGGCACAGGAAACTGGAAGCGCCTGGGTGAGTTGTGTCCATGGAGCCTAGCACAGGCCGGCGTCCAGGCGGTGCAGATCGAGCAGCTTTCACGGGCCTGTGCTTGTGACCCTGTAAGAGGAGACGGGTGAGAGGAAGCGTGAAGAGCTCAGGAATGGCGGCGGGGAGCGTGATGTCAGCGCAGGGACAGGCTGCGGGGGTGATGGGAGCGAGTGGTGGGCGCAGGTGGGGTAGCCCCAAGGGTTTCTTGTTTATTGTTGACACCATTACAGATGCCTCCCTGCCTTCACCCCCCTCTTGTGTAGTCATTGCGGCCACTAGGATGGGATGTGGGAACAGATGCTGAGCTGGTGTGTGGGGAATAGGTCTGGCCCCGCATAGGTCTGGGGGTTCATCCGTGAAACAACGTAACCGTGGCAAGGACGTCAAAGAAACCCGGCTCAGGAACATGTCCCAAAGGGGAAGTGATGTTGAAGGAAAGCTCATCGTCTATTGATGCAACGTTGCTTGTCTTGGTAGCACTTTCTATAAGAGCAGCATTGGGTCTGGCCGGTGTGGCTCAGTGGTGAGCGTCGACCCATGAACGAGGAGGTCACGGTTCGATTCCCAGTCAGGGCACATGCCCGGGTTGCAGGCTCCATTCCCAATGTGGGGCCTGCAGAAGGCAGCTGATCAATGAGTCCATCTCATCATTGATGCTTCCATCTCTCTCTCCCTCTCCCTTCCTCTCTCAGAAATCATTAAAAACATATATATATTTTAAAGAAGAGTATTGGGATTTGGATGTGAAAAGGTAGCTTAAAATAGATAAAACTAGTTGTCTATATATACACATATATAAATACTTGTAGACCTAAAATAGACCTGTACAGATCTATCTAGTTAGATCTCTTTTAGGTTTTAATTAAAAATAAGTCTTCTGAGAAATAAACTGGAATAGTCTTAGGAAAATGTAAGAGTATTTTTTTTTGCCTTTTTAAAAAAAATGCCTGAATATTTTTATAGCGATATCACATCATCTCATATAATAACATCCTCTCGCTGGAGCCAGCCTCGGATGTTCTTTCCTTCATGTTCTCAAGCTTTTATTGAAAAAATACTTGCAGCCAGGTGTAAATTAAAATTTTTTAATTATTAGAAAATGCCATTCTTTTCTCTGATCTTTTCCTGACCTATTAAGTGTTCCTCTAAAACCGATTGCAATCGCTCTTAGATATCTTACTTCTGAAATTGCCACCCAAACGTGTCCCGTGTACACAGTCTTTTCCTAACTCCTTCTTCCCTCTGTGGCCTCTTCTGCTCGATAGAGGAGGTCATTTCAAAGCCTCTGTCAGTCACTGTCATTGATAATTCTCCATCTAAAAAGTTTAATTATCTCTGGGGTTAGAGCGCCAGCACAAGAACCAAAGGGTCACAGGTTCGATTCCCGGTCAAGGGTACGTACCTCAGTTGCGGGTTCTACCCTCGGCCCTGGTCAGGGCATGTGTGGGAGGCAGTCAATCAATGTGTCTCTCTCACATCAATGTTTTTCTCTCAGTCTCTCTCCCCCTGTTCCTCCCTTCCTTCCACTCTGTCTGGAAATTGCCACAACCTTTTGCAGCGAGGATTCAGGATCTGGAGAAGGGGCTGCACATAAATGGATATACTAGACAAGAAATATAAATTTAGAAGGCATGGGGGAACCAGGTGGAGACTTACTCTCTAGTGGAGTGGCTGCCCAAATGTCCGGACCCATAGCTTTTTATTTACTAGAATACACATTTGCCCTTTAGCAAAGCAAACAGACATCAATGGTCAGGTTTGGTAAACAATAAAGGATTATCAGGTTAGGGGATTGCCTTCAGCCATTCAGCCAGCAGCAGGGTAATACAATGCTGATTCTCAGCCCTTGCTGAATATCAAAGTCCATCAGCCTTCTGATAGACTTCTCGCATTTAGATGTTAACTACTTGTTGGTCTTTGCCTCCAGCAGGAAATCAATGGAAAAAATGTCCTCAGGTGAGGATTAAAAGTAACAATAATAAAAATTTTTTTAAAAAGTGTAACTAATAGGTATGAGGAAACTTCAAGGCCTTTCATGATGGTGCCACTGGGTTTACCCTCCATCCTAGGACTCATCCTGCTGCCAAAACATCCCACCTGCTCCTCTGGGGGATTTTGACCTCCTGCCCTAAAGCCCTGAGGGATTTCCAACTCACTCATGAAACCTTTTGTGACAACCCCCAGCCACCCTTATTCTGCGATTCCATTGCCCTCCTTCCTAAACCTTAAAAAAAGGACACCTTCTTTGTTCTTGCTGCACTAATTATTCTCGGCATGAGCATCATGCCTAGTGGAATGCAGTAGTGTATGTCTACCGGATACTTTATTTTTCTCTTTAAAAACTGTGGACAGTGGCCTTATTTTCCTCTTAGGATTATCTGCCTGCAAGGCCCTTGTGCAGGATATTGTCACAGTTCACGGATCTACCTGTCTAATGCCACCCTCTGAAACGGTTAATTTTGAAATCTGAAGGAAACAAAAGCAGCCCAGGTGTTGTCACATCGACTTTGGATCCTGGGGGGCGTGGCATTCTCAATGTGTCTTGACAACAGGAGATCTTGGGTAGACTCCAAAGGCAGCACAAAATTAGAACTGGCAGTTTCCTTATCGTGAGAGTGGAAGCTGCAGAGAGCACAGGGCAGTCTCCTTACCATGAGAGTGGACGCTGCAGAGGCCACATGCCCTGGGAGCCAGAGTTCTCCGTTTTCAATGAGTGCCCAGTGGATTCCACCATGTGGCTTCTGCTTAACACAGAAGCATCAGGACTACTTTTACAGCCATTCATAGCAGCGACTACCTTCCCCTTTCTACAGAAACAGATGTTGACGGTGTGGAAGCCCAGTCGGTCTTTCCAAAATATTTTTTCCTGGAATGTTACAGAACTTATGTGCATTCAGTAGAATGCTAAAAATGTTTCTGGGCAAATAAACACCAAGAATTTTTTGATTTGTGTAGTTTGTTTAAAGCCAAGGAATAGAGCCATTGAGTTTTGATCAAGCCACTGCCATAGTTCACTCTTCTTTTATCTCAGTGGGAGGCCTCCCTTCAAACATTCAAACAAAAATCAAGCCTGTCCAAAGATGAGCAGTATTTTACAGACTTTTAGGAGAGGCTTCCTTAAATTCTGGGGGGAAATGCCAGATTTGATATTTTACCTTTTT
The DNA here is from genome assembly GCF_000147115.1 of Myotis lucifugus. Taxonomy (NCBI): domain Eukaryota; kingdom Metazoa; phylum Chordata; class Mammalia; order Chiroptera; family Vespertilionidae; genus Myotis; species Myotis lucifugus. The sequence goes on from NW_005871066.1 coordinate 25,975, forward strand.
GGGTAATGGGTGTTTTGAATTCCTGTCAATAATCTCCACCTTCACTCTGAGGTCAGCTCATTTGACCCTTTGGGTCTTGCTCTTAAGGGATGTTAGGACTGAGCGGAGGTTGGTCCAGGGCTTCTTTTGACCCACGACTTTGGCAAAACCATCCTCTACCCGATATCTGTGAGTGATGAGGTTTTCCACTCCGGTTGTGGGAATGGGCTTGGTGCGGGTCCCGCACACTGTTCCTTCCAACCCTTTAGGGTGGTTCTCTCCCAGACCCGTACTTTCATGATGTGCGTGCATTCTTCTCAGTACTCGGGGAAACTCCTACAGGCCTTTGTTGTTCTTTTTGTGTGTAGCTCTCTCCTCTCTGCTTCCTTGATCTCCAAAGACTCCCAACTCTCTTCTCAACTCCAGGAGGCATGCGGGCCCCTCGGGGCTCTGTGCACTGGCCCCTCGCTCCAGGCAGTGAGCAGGGGCAAACGTAGGGCTCTCCCCTCCCGTGTATGCCGCACATCCACTGTCTTGCAACCCCTTTGCTACATATACTTTCCCCAGTTTTTTGGTTGTTTCAGGAGGTTCCTCCTGTCTCACCTTGGTTGGAAGCAGGAGCATTAGGTGTCAATTTCCCCCGGAGGCTGTTTTTCTTCTTTTCCAACCTGGAGACTCTTTCCCCTTATCTTGGTTTTTACTTTTTTTCCTCACCTTTATCCTTTGTTACAAGATACAATTTCCCTACATCTGTTTTTATTTAACTGTCTGAATTTCCTTCACTGTTTCAAAGGGGCACAAATGAAATAGACCTTTGGTCATGACTTGATTCTTGACTTGGATTCTTGATAGAGACCAGCCCCAGATTCGGACAGAAGCTAAATGGGCCCCAAAGCACCCGCCCCCCCAGCAGATGCTGTGGTTGTGTTCATTCCAAAGCTGGATGGATGCAGGCTGCTCGCATGGGTGTTGGTGGTTATTGTCTTTTATGTCGTTTTGTGCAGATTTTAAGGTGTGATGGGCCAGGGCTGCTTTTTTTTTTTTTTTTTTTCACCAGGATTAATAAAAGCTCCAGAATCTAGCAAATAGCAAGTTATATCCCGCAGAGAAACAAGCTCTAATGGTTCTCAGTTGACAAGCTTTTCTGGTGAAGCACAGTTGTTATTCCGCGGACAGAGTGCTGAACAGCGATTTCCTTAAGTGGCAGTTAGTTCCCTACGCCGTGAATATCAGCTTAGAGACGATAGCCAACGGGAGCTCGCTTTCTTTCTGTTCCGTGGAAAAAGGACTGTGATTTTCTTGACTTCACATTGCGAGGCGTGAATTTTAATATGCTTTCTAAAAATGTTTGGCAAACGGCAATTGACATAGAATCCTTCGTCTTTTCAATGGTCACCTTTGCAGTGACCGTGCCTCTGAGGGGTCTGAGGCCTTTGTCATCAAGGGTGCTCTCAGGAACACCATGGCCTGCTTTCACCGGGCCCGGCGGACCCAGATAGGTAAGTTCTGAAAAGTTCTTAACCTGCTACAGAAAGGAGTCATTGTGCCGCAGGGGGAAATGCCCTGGTGTGTTTGATGAAGACTACTGAGCAGTTACCATCTTTGCGGGAGGTTCTCACACTGGGGTCTGATGGATGCGAAGACTGGATCCTGGTCCTCAGCCGGGGAGCTTCCAGTGCCAAGTGATCATCGTACTAGTGCGTCGTCGTGATGACGATTCACTGTTGGTTTGTTTCTTGGTTGACTAAGTATTTACCGGGAATCTGCTCTGCGGCAGGCCCTGTTCCAGGCTGTGTTCATAGCCATGAGCAGTTCCCTCCTCTCACAGAGGGAACATGAGTTGTTGTTATTATTCTAATTAACTCCTGGGGGGATCTTGAGAAAGTCTGTTTTTTATCCTGAGTGTCCTGGGCTCCAGTGCCAGAGCATGGAGCTTGCTCCATGCTGTTTAAGGTTCTTAGAAAGAAAGCCAAGGGGGAGATGAAGGAAGCTCAGAGCTGAGATGACCAGTTTTGGGCCCAGAATGAGCTTGGTCCTGGGAGTGTTCACAGATGCTGGGTGAGCCACGCTCAAGCCGCCGTTTCTCTCATCCCTCCGCCCAGGGTGGTCTGTTGTCTCCCTGACATTTGGATCTACTGATGCTTGTAATTGGCTGGCAACCAACTCTGCTCTTTTCCATTATTTTGTTCTTTAAATTGCCTGCACTCTGGGAGAAAGGCTTATCTGCCTTCCCAGTCAACATGCTTGGGATTCTTGGACACCTCATTCCCTCCAGGCTGGCTCTCACGGTGCCTTCTTAATAGCGATCTTGATCCCGCCTTCCGCGTTTTAGGCGGTTGATGCTTGGCGATCTCCACTGGACCCTCTCGTGGGTGTGTTTCTAGGGATCAATGCCTCGCTGTGTGTGGGTCCAGACAAGCACGCCCCTGTTTTAAGCCCCCCGCCTTTGTGGGTGGGAGTTGATTTGTGGCCGTTTTCTCCGGGGAAGAAGAATTGGATGGGAAACTGGTCCGTTTCTCAGAGGGAATAATGAGATTGTTGATGAGGGTCTTTTTCACTAGAAAGGAGATTTAATGACAGTTTTGGTGAAGGCATGTGAAAGTCTGTTTCATTGGGTAGGAGGTGGTGTCTGCCTGCCTCGCCTGTGTTCCCAGAGCGACCGTTGCCCAGGGACGATGGGCCGCTCATACAATGAGCTGTTGGACAGCGAAGATCTAACGTTGTATGGAATGTGCATTATCAACTCAATACCACCCCCCCCCCCCCGATTTTTCGCTCTAATTTGTGTCACGTGGCATTCACGGAATTTTCACTCAGCTGGCACTGGTTCTCTAGCTCTCTGCCTGTCACTGCGCGTAGTCCTCTCTTCGCTGTCCCGGATGTGGGTTTAACAGTAGTGTTCGGTAACTTCTGGCTTCTTTCTCATCGTCCATCGTCCAGTGTCATCGTTCACATCAGCAGGATCCTCCCGTCCTAAGCCACACGAGGCGTCAGCGTGGAGCATGGTTCCTGGACCACAGACGTCTGTCCCACTGAGCGGAGCCGGGGGACTGTGACCACGATCGATAAATATCCTCAGTGACGATGACTGTGTGCCACCTTGCCCCTCATGGCCTGAGGGGCTGGAGAATCTTTACTGACAGCCGTGCTCCCCGAGGAGCCCACAGGCTGGCCCTCGGAGCCCATGGGGCAGCTTGGTCTCCGGAAGCAGGCCCGGCAGTGCCACAGGGGCTCCAGCCAGTGTCTTCTCTGTGCCATCGAGGCAGCATGTCAGGGTGGGAGGACCATGGACACCACGGCGGGCTGGTTCTGCACTTCCCTGGGGAGGAGAGGACGCTCACACAGGCACTGGGTGCCGGCGCGGAGTGAGAGCAGCAGAGGAGCCCTGACTGCGGTCCTTCCGTCCGTGTTGGCGGCGGTGCCATGGGCCAGGGTGCAGCAGGCCGGGGAAGCAGGGTCGGGCTGCAGTTCTGAGGTGGGGAGCTGTTTTCTCGGGTCTGTTGTTACGAGAGGCTGTGCGATGTGGAAAGATCGGCTTTTATCGTTCTTGCTATTGTTCCTTCTCCATTGAGTGGTGGATTTGGCAGGGACCCTGCTTTCATTTAAAACTGTCTACTGTCTCTACACAGGGAGTTACACCAGAGTTTGATGCTTGCAAGTCGCTCAAGGAGGTGGTTTGCTGAAAAATGTGGACTCTGTGGAAATATTCTATGACCCCGTTTTCTTCTCTCCCCCATTTCCCTGAGGTCAGAGGAAACACATGATTGAACTTTTATGATTGTCTGTTCTTACCAGCTCTGACAGTGCACCCCTGGGGCTCACCTCTCCCAAGAAGACCAGGGATAATCGGGCGTCGGGACCTCCCTGTCACAGTAGAGGGTGTGGGAGGCCCCGAGAGGAGTTTTATCAGCGTGTGTATCCGCGTTTCCCTGTAAACCCGAGGAAAATCACCCGTAAGATGTCTCAACTGATGGTTCCAACTTGGGCTGCCCCGCAGCCCAAGCCGGTGTGATATCATTCTCTTACCAAAAACAATCTTTAGTTAAAAATGTAAAAAAGGAGAAAAATGATCATTACTTCTCAGTCTTCCACCCAGAGATCGCCACTTTAGACATGGTAAATACTAGCTCTTAAAAGGCATGATTATGGAATCTAACACATGCAAATGTACATACATAATGCACATACGTATGATAAAAGGAGTAATAGTGCATGTCCTGTGTTGGAAGGTGCTCCTTTCACTAGGTGATGCTTCATATATATGTGTGTGTATGATTTTAGAGAGAGGAAGGGAGATGGAGAGAGAGAGAGAGAGAAACATCAATGATGAGAGAGAATCACTGATCGGCTGCCTCCTGCACGCCCCCTCCTGGGGACCGAGGCCACAACTCTGGCATGTGTTCTGACCGGGAATTGAACCATGACCTCCTGGTTCATGGCTGGATGCACAACCACGGCGCCACGCCAGCCGGGCCTCAGTGATACTTCTGGGTCAGTTTCTCCTGTGGTTAAAGGGCCTTCTGCGCACCTACCTAAAGCTGGTGTCCCCGTGTGCGGGCTCCATGGTGTCACTAAACCTGTTCCTGGACATTGAAAGCGAAGTCTGCTGTGCTGTGGTTTCCCCTGTGGGTGTCACAGGAACACGAAGACCTTTCTGTTTAGACATCTGATCAGCGAGGAGATAAGATCTGCTGGACCAGAACCTGGAAACCTACCCCCCCTCGCGTGGAACCTGCTGGGGGATTTCCCCGGAATCACTTACTGCTGTTGCGTGTTAATGTCACTGCATTTTCTCTGTGCAACATTTTGATCTCACGTTACATTGGGTCAGCACGCATACATGGAGAGATTCTTTTCTCGGGTAGCAGGCTACAAACAAGGTCCGCCCGAGTCACTCGCATTTTATTCGTGAAGACGGCGGATGAATAAGGGAGGCACAGTACCCGCCCTGGTAAATGGGGAGTCCAGTGCTTTCTTGGTGCCAGGCAGAGAGAAGGGCCCACATCGGTAGCAGGAACCTGTCTTCCTCCTCTCGGGGCCGCTGTTGTTTCGTTCAAACTAAGTTTTAAACATGCGAAAGAAGGGCCCAAAGCAACGGATTTTCTGATTTTTCAAGGAAAGCTGGAAATGACGTTTATTTATGGAAAACTCCTAATTCCTCTGCGTGGTAGTGACTGCCATCGTTTTAACACAGCGCAGGCGGAGCGGGAGGCATCGCGGGCCTGTCTCGCCCTCGGGTCTGCAGTGCGGTAGGCCCGGGGGCCAGTCTTCAGCTCTGGGATTGAGCAAACCCTTCAGAAAGCGAAGGCTTTGCCTCCCACGTCTGTCTTCCCGGGGTTATTGTAAAGAGAGATGTAATATCTAAAAGCCAGGAGATTTCCAGTAGGCAGTTACTTAAGGGAAAAAAGGATGCACAACAAACAGGGTGTGACAACGATTTATGGGTTCCTAAGGCCCCATGTGAAGTGTGAAACCTCCCATTTCCTGCAGAGCGCAGCAGGCGTGGCACATTCCAGCTCATCGGCGGGCGGGGTGGCTACGCAGTCAGAAACTACTTTCTGTGGAACCCGGAACGCAAGAGTTGGAGACGATTCCGGATCGCTCACACTTCAGTGTGGGATGCGTGTGAAGTGTATGTTTAAACGTGTGATGCTGGGGGACCTTGGAAACCCACGGAGCCTGAAACCCACAGAGCACAGTGCCTTCCGGTCTGCGGGTGCTACGCTCATGGCCTCTCCCCGCCACCCCGTCTCAGTGCCCTTCTGCTCCTCACTGTGTTGCTGAAGAGCATGAACCACCCCCCGAAGCAAGGCCCGGCCTGGAGTTGACATGCACGCCTCCGTGTGGGTGAACTTGTGGCCAGGCGCTACCTCTTAGGTGCAGAAGGAGGTGACATTGGTCTAGCATGCTGCTTTAAAAAAATAGACATGACCCTTTTTATGAAAAATATATATTTTTATTTATTTCAGAGAAGAAGGGGGAGAGAGAGAGAGAGAGAAACATCAATGATGAGAGGGAATCATTGATTGGCTGCCTCCCGCACACCCCACATTGGGGATGGAGCCCACAACCAGGGCATAAGCCCTGACCAGTCCCCACTAAACTACAAATGCAACCCAGGTACGTGCCCTTGACCAGGAATCAAACCTGCGACCCTTCGGTGCTCAGGCTGACACACTAACCACTGGGCACACCGGCCGGGGCTATCATCAGCATTTATTCAGGGTTTGCAGTTTGAGGGAAGCAGCACCTTAGTCTGATGCGTTATCAAAACCCTTGGTTGGAGATGGTATAGCACTGCTTTTCGTTTCCCTGTTGGAGTAGATATTTCTGTACCCCCTCTTCCTAAATATTTCATAAATTTAATGCAGCGGAGGTTCGATCAGAATAACAAAATGGCAACTTTTCCTCCAAAATGATGTACACGTTGCCATCCATCACACTTTCCCTGCCGCCTGGCGTTTTCAGCTGCCTGTGACCTACTTAGGGGTCTCCTGACGAGATGAGGGTTCCTGGTGAGTTTTGCGAGGCTGACATGGTGGATCCGCCCTTGTGCTTGCGATTCCCGCCTCGTTCCTGGGCGGACGACGGCCAGCCCGGGCCTGCACACCCGCCGCCTTCTTGTTTGGGTGGACAAGCTTCCTGTTGTGATTCTCGGGAGCAGCAGCATTTGATTATTTGGCTTCCGAGCGCACTGTGCATGCATCTGCGGGCGTTTTAGCAGGAGGCATGTTAATCCTACGTTCACCTCACTTCCATTCTTGTTAGTGAGCATTTCCCTTCCACGTCTCTTGCCCAAGGGCTAATCGATCAGTTTGGAGTGAGGCAGGAAATTGCCCCGTAGAGTGCGATTCGTTTGAAGAGGCCGACACGGGGAAGCCCACACGGCAAGGCTCTTGGAAAGGGAGCGAGTCCCGAGTTACAGCTCAGCGGCGAGAGGGAGGACTGTGGGCCTGCGGGCAGAGGCTCTGACTGATGAAGGTCAGAGAGCGGAACACACAACAGAAAGTAACAGAAATGGGGCCGGGCTTTCTTTCCGAGCAGTTTGTAGGAAGATGTAGCAAATCTTGAACAAAATAGAGCGTGTCTGACCTCTCACTCCAGCCCGCTCCTCAGGCTTGACCAGTGGTCTCCTCCGGAGCAGGTACCTCCTTCAGGACTCGCTGCTCCACGCCCGATGCGAGGGCCGCCCTGGACGGGCATCCCTCCTGCCCTGTGCAGGGCCAGCTTCCGTCCTCCGAGCTGGCCAGTGGGACTCGGAAGTCAGTGTGGGAATCACTGACATGGCATGCTGGGAGCAGTGTGTGTGTGTGTGTGTGTGTGTGTGTGTGTGTGTGTGTTTAATATGTTTACTCCGCGGGAGCCGTCTTTAACTCGGTTCATATAGATTTGCGGTGGAGTGGGGGAAACGTGTAAACTCGGGCCGATTGTAACTGCGTATTACCAAATATTTGTTTGTAATCCACCCTTTTGGTGGATGGAACAAAACCAAAAGACAGAGCCATCTTATATTTTGGCGGGAAATTCACCCGCACTCCAAGTGTTAATATGTTTTTATGGATTTCAGGGAGGAAGGGAGAGGGAGAGAGAGACATCAATGATGAGAGAGAATCATTGACCGGCTGCCTCCTGCACACCTCCTACTGAGGATCAAGCCTGTAACTGGGCCTGTGCCCTGATTGGGAATCGAACTGTGACCTCTTGGTTCATAGGTTGACGCTCACCCACCGAGCCACACTGGCCGGGAGGTAGCAATGTTCTTGATGCCAGTACAGTTCTTCCCGCGGATGCACCCGCGTTGCTTATCCCAAGAAAGCGAATCCCGAAGCCACACGGACCCCAGCAGGTGCCTGTGTGGTGCCAACATGCAGGCCTTTTTGGAAAGATGACTTACAGCTATTTCATTGCCACGAGTGCTGAGAAAAGCCGTGCATTGTGACCCAGTTTAGTGGCGGCCATATTTCTTACAAACAGCTTATTGCCGGGACGCGTTAGTAGTTTACCCTGGTACTCCCACGGCTTAAGCGGGATCAGATTGGCTTGTAACAGTCTCTCCTCCCGTCCACACAAGCAATCACACCACCCAGTGGGCGCAATTACCACCTTCATTAACCCCGCCGCCTGCTGCAACGAATGGATTTCCGTGTGCGTCCGGGAGCCGCTGCTGCTTACAGTTCAGATTATCCGGACCAGAGGGACGCGTCCGTCCTGCCCGGCGTGGGAGTGCCAGGGTGAGGGCCAGTCCTCGTCCGCTGCCGCTCGGACTTCGCAGACGCTGTGGGAACACCGTGCCTGGTCCCGTGCTGACAGAAGGGGGACAGCTGGCCCATTATCGGTCCCCATTTTCTTTCGTCCTTCGAGGCTGCCTCGGATCTTTATTTTCACAAAACAGATTCCGATGCAGGACCTACTGATGAGGTCAGCGGCTCAGTGTCCCATGGCTGAGGGGTTCAAAATGCTCATCTCCCCGCGGTGGGCGCCTGATGAAGGGGTGCTGGGCGGGAGGGGGGTGCGTGCTTCACACGGAGTACTGTCGCGGAAACGCTGCTCGCGGACAGTGGCCACTCGCCTCCCTCTGTGGGCGCAGCCATGGGTCCCTGGCCCCGTGACAGGTCACAGAACCCTCAGGCACGGTTCCCAGCGGGGTGCCACGGCTTGGGGACGCACTCCAGGGACGGGAGGGAGCTGGGTGCCGGGGCCAGAGCAGGGAAAGCTCAGCGTGCGCCGTGCCGAAGTGTGGGGATGCTGGGTGAGTGGTGCCCGTGGCAGGTGCTCAGGTGGAAATGCCGGCCCAGCGCCCTTATTTTTAAACGAGTAGAGAGACGTCCGAAAGGAACACCGCGGCCCCCGCTGAGCAGGTCAGCGCTGTGGTCCGATTCCGTGGGAAGGGGGTCGTCCAGGCACAAAGAGAAAGGGCCGGGGGACCCAGGAGACACTCAGTCTCGTGGTGCTGGGGATGGAGGGCCGCTCGGACTGGTGTGTGGGCCGCGGTGGGAAACATTCATGCGTGTAAGTGAAGTGTTTCTCTGCCTCCTGGCTTTGTCCTCTGAATCAGGGGTGGGGAACCTCTCTTCTGCCAAGGCCATTTGGATATTTATAACTTCATTCTCGGGCCACACAGAATGACCAGCTTAAACATTAGCTGCTCCATTGGGTCGAACATTTGATGAACTCACCCCACATGCCTTGGCAGGGCCAGACCACATGATTTCAAGGGCCGACGTTCCCCGCCCCTGGTCTAGATGCTGAATTCTGGGTCCAAATCGTTGGGAAGGGGGCCCTCAGAACAGCCTTGGGCATCAGCTTTCGCCTCCATGCACCCTCTGGTGTTCGTCTGTGCCCACATGGCGGGACGTGGTGGCAGGACGTGGTGGCCGCCGTCTCCCTCCTTGCGTGGCCTCCACCCGAGGTCTCGCTGGTGGTGTTGGCCCTTTGAGACTCTGCTTTGCGTTCACCCAGGACGGACTCGGGGTCGTTGGCCCCACAGCCTCTGCCGAGCTGGCGGGAGTGGAGGCCTGTTCTCAGCTGCCTCCACGGCTCTCTCAGGGGGACAGAGACCTGGGGAGGTAGGGGTCACGGAATTCACACCCAGCTTTCCTGGTTGCCGTTCCCACTGGACTGTGTTGCTGATGCAGGCCCTCCCGGAGTACCTGTGAGCCAGGAGGTCACGGTTCGATTCCCAATCAGGGCACAGGCCCGGGTTGCAGGCTCGATCCCCAGTAGGGGGCATGCAGGAGGCAGCTGATCCATGATTCTCTCTCATTACTGATGTTTCTCTCTCTCCCTCTCCTTTCCTCTCTGAAATCGATGAAAAAGTAAAAATAATTTTAAAAAAATTATAGTTACTAATAAAAGAAGAAGCAGCCCTATCTTTTTACGCTCACATTTGCCGTAGTGTGACTTCCAGGGAGGCTTATCGGTTTCAGCTCCCAGGCCTGCTCTTGGTGAAGTGGGATTATATAAATCCCCTCACTCCTTCCATTTACATTTCGTATGGGGAGGTTATTTTGGGGAGTTTGAGGTTCCCTCCCCAAAATGAAATGCTCTGTGCTGCCTGGAATCTCTCTCTAATCTGGTCCTCTGGGCACCGGTTACTCCCCTCTGGGCTGCCGGGAATGCGGGGAATGCCGGAGGCACCCGCTTTGTGAAGACGCCACCAAGGCATTCGCACTGTCAGATGGAATTCCTGGACAGACTGAGTCACCTCCCGTGATGCTCAGAAAAATAAAAACAAGTGCAAAATCTCATTCACACCACACAGCCGCAGGAGGGGCTTGTCCCTAATTACCATCTTGTGAAACGAAGTGGCTGGTTTGGGCAGAGCTGCTGTCTGCTTTTGGAGATATTTTGGAAAACGAATCTGATTTGTTTGGCAAGTTTTATTGTGTAAGAGGGGAGAGGATAAATATTTACAAAGCTTCGTAACCCTGGTCAAGCACAGCCATGTTTAATCTCGATTTAAAAAAAGAGGTGTGTTGTGGGGGGGTAGCTTTTAAGCAGTGTAGCAGTTTGCTAAGGAAGAACCCAGATGTCCATGACGGTGGACAGCACCTGGGAGCGCGTTCGCTGGGATCCACAGCGAGGAGGGAGCCCAGGAAGCGCCCGCTGCGTTCGCTCATGAGCGGGGAAGTGGGGGGGTAGGGGGCGCGGCCCCAGGGAACTTGGGGCCTGAGAAACCCCGCGGAGGGTTTGAGAGTTTATCCATAACAGACGAGTGCCGAGTCGGTCGTGCTCATTTTTACCGGCTGCGCTGACGGCTGTTGCAGTGGCATGAGTTCTGCCTTAACTTGCCATTAACATCTCACAGATAAACTGGCAGCATTCCTCCCCCCTTAAATATCTTTTACTTTAGAAATAGCCCCGGAGGGGAAGCAGAAAGGCTTCGGAGAGAATTTATGAAGTGGGAGTTACGGGGTAGACGAATTTCTTGCAAAATGTGAGCCACGTGACCCCAGGTTTACAAATACCACGTGGCTAGTCACGATGCGATTATTCCCATGCGGCCCTGCTCGGCCTCACACTGTCAGAGCCTGAGGCATGGCTGGGCTGGGCTCCTTCCCAGCCCCACGGCTCCCATGGGTCCGAGAGCTACTGCGTCTGCCTGGGGGGTTGGGGGCGGGGGAGTGGGGTGGAAAGAGAGATGAGCCTCACGGGAACAGGGAAGGATGGAAGACTAGCGAGATGTACCCCTAATTAGACAGTCTGTGCTGGGGGCACTGAGCAGACGGGCCGCCTGGTCCTGGCGGTTGAGGTGTGAGGGCCTCCGTGGGCCTGCGTTTCCCCGGTGACCAGGGCGAGAAGCAGGTGTTGGAAGGAGTTGGCCTGATCACATCATCTGTCCACACCTGCCAGTGTGTCCCCGCCTCCCCCTGGACATACCCCCCGTCCTGGGAATCCCCCCGTCCTTCACTTTCATTGCACGTGAAACTATTATTTCAGCCGCTTCATTGATTACGTGGGCTCTTCTGAGGGAGCCTGAGGACCCAGTCATTGATTCTAAGTTACCGTCTTTATGAGATGTCTAAATCGCCAACCCCCTGTACGAAGGGGTGTCTGGGAGTTATTGGGAGTAACTTGCGAAGTATGCACAGGTCTAGCACGTGGGTACTAGGTCGTTCATGATGCTGGTCCCACCGTGACGCTGTGAGTTCGTGCTTGTCCCACGTGTCCTGACGTGGTTACCACGTGCGTGGACTCTGGGTTATGGTTTCTGCCCCGTGTTTTGGTTTCTGCGGTTAAGTTTGTTTACAGATCACCAAGGGGCTTCAAGCCGATCTAAAAGCCCACCACCTGGGCACATTGTTACCTGTGACAGACCCGCGGGGCTTCCACAGCAGGGCCGTCCTTTATGGGGGGCCTGGGGGTGTATCTGCGTCTCCCTGTCCGAGACAGAATGCTCACGTTCACTTCCAAAATGTTGGTCTTTTAAGAGCCAAGCACTGAAAGCACTCGCTGTCATTTTCTTTGGATGTGAGCGGCGGGTGGGTTTCAGCGCACATGGTCTGTAACAGCGGTCTCTCGTCTTTCCTGAGCTGGGGTGCAGCTTTGTTATCCCTCCCGTGCCGCCTCCTTTCTGAGTCAA
>NW_005871066.1:38135-54796 GCF_000147115.1 Myotis lucifugus
ATTTTATCAATTATGTCGGTAAGATAGTAATTATCACAGCAGAGACATTATAACATATATCTAATCTCGTGACTACCCATCTATATATCAGAGAACAAGAAGATAAATATAATATAAAAAAATAAATAAATATATTCTCTTCTTATTAGTAATCGCATAATCAAGATCCTATATCTGAATAAATTAAAAAAGAGTAAATTTTAAGAATTAAATTTGGATAAAAAAAAAATTCCGAAAGGTGGAAGTATTGAATAAATAAAAACTTTTATTATTCGCCCCCACCCCCCCCCCCCCCCCGCCTGCAAAAGGTTTCAGAAACCAGTCATTCAGTAACCAGCAGGTGGCACTAAGGGGTGCCCCTCACCCACCCATTCCAAATGCAGTGCCGGCCCGGCTGCTTGGGCCTGGGATGGTGCCGGCCTGGGTGCGTGGGCCTGGGATGGTGCCGGCCCAGGTTATGGGCATGGGTGTAGTGGCCGTGTTTATTCCCGTGGGAGGGCTCCAGTCATTACCAACTAAAATGTCCCCATTGGTCACTCCACGGAGACGGTAGCAAGGTCCTGGGGACATAGTGAGCCAATGGACACAGTGCCTGCTCTTGAGGAGCTCAGAGTCTGAGGACAAGGCATCTCCTTCCATCACTGTAGTTTAATAACAAGTAAGACATGTATTCCTCACTTATCATGGAACATCTACTTATTGAGTAACCAGCGTGGGGTAGGCGCCTGGATGGGGAGGGAGTGTAGCGGTGAGCATGCAGGCGCGGTCCTTTAGTGAATTCCACACCCTTGACATTCATCTTGATTCGACCGAGAAGTTGGCAAAGTGTATAAACTTAAAGATCGACTCTTCAAAAATACGTAACATGAAAGCAGGACAGTGGGTCCTCCCACAAAGTGCACTTCTGTCCACAGCCAGGTCTCCTGCTCAGTCCCAGTTAGCAGAGAGCAGTGTCGCTCCCCACCCGCCTGAGTACCTTCATCTCTTCCTTCCGTTTCTTGCAGTGATTGCCAGTTTCCGAGGCACCGTCCCCTACGGCCTGTCGCTGGAGATTGGAGACACGGTTCAGATCCTGGAGAAGTGCGATGGTAAGCAGGCCGCTGGGGCCGAGGTGGTGCCCACAGGCCCTCCCTCCACAGTTCATGAAGTTCATACGCCCGTCCACCCCTCTGTCCGTCTGGATTTTCCCAGGAGTCCCTGTGAACCGTTTCTGACAAGACTTGTGTCTTGCCTTCAGCTCTTGGCGGATGAGAAATCATCCTTTGGTATTTTTAAGCCGATGCTATTTCTCCCTAATATTGTTTCCTTATAGTCACTGGATGCCGAAAGAGAAAGCAGCCGAGACTCCTATGTTGGTGCGAGTCCATGGCACACTCGAAGGCCTGCCTTAGACTCTCGAGGGATGGGTCGATTCCCCAGGACAGAAATCCTTCCCCCAGTGGGGTGACCAGCGCCTCAGGGAGGGCCCCCACCCCGGGGGGAACTCTGTTCTCAAGCTGCAAGCTTGTCCCCCCTCCCGCCTCCAAATTTGGGCTAAAGTTACTTGATGCATTTGAAATGCTAGTAGAATATATTATATGAAATTGTATGATGATGATTAATTTATGGAGCAGGTAACATTAAGTCAGGATACCCAATACATTCTCAAGTGTTTCCATTCCTGCTGTGCAAAGCATCCTTCAACTTTAGTCCCCGAAAAGATCCCGGATGAAGGGACTATTCTTTGTTAATAGAATGAACACATTTTAAAGTCCCATCAGTTTATCCCAAAATATTCATTTCCCTCCAAGCCTGTTGTCCTTATTAGGAATCTACAATATGCTGATGTTCTGTCATAGGAGGGTTCACTATTGATTAAATTGTGTTCCCCAAACAGCTATCACATTCAGTTGGAGCCTGGCATTAGGTGGGGGTGGTACATGGACATGTACGCTGTTACTGAAATTGATACCTTAAAAGAGGTCCTGTTTTCTGAGTCATTGCCAGATGCATTTGTCCGTGTCCACCTTGCATGCAGATCAATACAAAGTTTGCTTTGGTTTGGTGCATGAAGATGGGCTCCCAGCCCACGGGCTGTTTGTAATCTAATGCCTCTCTGTGCAGTATCATTGGACAGACCTCTCTCTGGCTCTTCTGCAAGTCTCCAAGTTTGGTTTCCGTGAGAATAATTATTTAAGAATGGGTGTGTTTCTCGGATATGTCTTTAAGGGCTTTAATAAGCCCTAAGATATAGAAATTTCTGATTCTCTATTCATTCTGCTTTCTTTGGACTTTAAAACTGTCAGGCAGGACATTTTTACAGTATATCCTAAAAAAAAAAAAAAAAAAAAAAAAAAGAACTTACGCGGAGCAAATATATTTAAACACAAAGCTCAAGTATTCTTTTTGAAAATTGAATTAGTCACAAAAATTCCATTCAGTAGAACGTTTCTTGCATGGTAAAATAATTTCCTACCAGTAAACAAAGTAATTGTATCCTTGAAACTGTAAGTTGAAAATATTGTATTGCTAGGGGCCTATATATTAGCCATGTGTGTGTGTATGTATATATATATATATCCTGTACTCATTTTATATAACAAAGATATATTCCCCTTTAAGAGGGGGTGGGCTGTGGAATGGATCAGCGGGTGGCAGGTTAGGTGACAGGCCGCCTGCGGAATGGAAGTGATGGTGAGCTCGGGGCTGGACACTGAGCTGGTGAAAGAGTGGCCACGCATCCTCTTAGTGGATGAGCCCTGGCTTCACTCTTACTATTTCTTCCCAGTTCTTTTCGTGTTGGTGTCAGGGCACAGCTTAGTGGTGAGACAGTCCTGTCCTTTACGGAAGTATTTCCAGTGCCCCTGGCCCCATACACAGTGACACAGAATCACTGGCTGGGCTCCCTGTGCTGGGCTCCCCCATCTGGTGCTGTAAGACTGACCCTACCCCAGGCCGTGGCCTGAGGACCTGCCAGCTCGCTACGTGCTGTGGGCCGGGCACTGCTCTCCGGTGGCACCGTGGGGGCCGTGTTGCTGGGCAGAGAGAGTTTGGAAATCTGTTCATTCTTGTGCAGATCCTGGATTCCCTGAGACAGCAAAAAACAGATTGACTTGTAATCATTGCTTTTTTAAAAAAATATCCCAGTGGTTTATTTAAATGTGACTCTGATTATTTCTCCACAGGCTGGTACAGAGGATTTGCCTTAAAAAACCCAAATATCAAGGTAAAAAAATTATTCCTTCTAACCACAATTATGGGATTTAAAAAACCAGTTATTTTGTTTCATTATCCGATGGAAATTGCAGTTGGGGCTCTGCGTGGAAATGCCGCATGGCAAGACAGATTTTCATAAATTGGAAATTCCTTTGAACTCGGATTAGAGTTAAACTGCGCTACTCAGGTGATAATCCCGTGTAACGCCGGCGGTGTGTCCCGTGAAGACCTTAATATGCTCATTAGATAGAAACAAAATCTTTTTGAAGTGTGAGTTTCGCAGAGGGCGAAATTAAAATTCAGGGGGGAAGCACAGATTCCAAAAGAAATACTAACGCGAGGTATTTATTGTTAGGTTTTCTGCAGTCTCGTTTGTGGAGTGTTGGTTGGGGAGACTGCTTTATGCGGCCGTGTGTTAGGAGTTCCTCTGGGTTTCCATGGGGAACCAGGAAGCCAAGGCTCATCTCTCTACCACTCCAGACGGAAGTGAGACGCATTTATCTGTTTGCAGAAATCTTCAGAATTGTAGTCGGAAGTGATGATTTTTGTTTCACCTTTCATTAGTGCAGTTATGATTTTTTAAACATATTTTTATTGATTTTAGAGAGGAAGGGAGAGGGAGGGGGAAGTAGAAGCATCAATGATGAGAGAGAATCATGGATCGGCTGCCTCCTGCGTGCCCTGTACTGGGGATGGAGCCTGCGACCCGGGCATGTGCCCTGACCGGGAATCAAACCATGACCTCCTGGTTCACAGGTCGATGCTCAACCACTGAGCCACGCCGGCCGGTCCAGTTTATGATTTTGACACTAATCCTTACCTATATCTATATTTTTCCTCTTTATTCTAATCTCCCTAGCTTTCACCCATACTTCCTCATTCTCTAGTAATTTTTTTTATATATATCTCATGTTCCTTTTGTTGTTGTTGAATGATGGCTTTATTAGGATTATAGATAAGAAATTGTGTAATTTCTCGTTTGCCCGTCTTTTTGCCTTTTAACCTTTTTCTGTACGATGCAACGTGGTTTAATTCCTTTGTTTTATTTACTTTAGGCCATTCTAAAGGAGAGCCTGAGGGGCCATGGAGTATACAGATTTAATTTTTTAAGACTTAGCCTCATTGCAAGTTATTTTTGGACATCTGCTGCTCACATGCAAATGTAGCTTCCTTATGTAATTATCCGTTTAGAACTTGTTTGAGGAAAATAATTTATTCGGCTTCTGTTATTTCTGTCATTCTTCTAATCTCAGATTCGGACTTTTTCCTTATTCATTATAATTTCTCTGTTAATCTTACTGTACTGAGGCAAGTTTAAATTTTGAAGGAAAAAAAAAGTACTTTTAAGCCTGTTTACCTCTTTCCTACTGTTGTATGTATAGAATTTGGTTATTAAGTTTTATGGGGTCCTTGGATCCACAGTGGTGATAATGTATTCAAATGACATTTGCTTTCCTAAATATTTAATTGAATTTGTCACTTGATTATACGTCAACAAAATCATTCCGAGGATATTGTCATTTAATGGACAATAAAATTGATGCTCATTTTTAAAACGTTGTTCCTTTCGGTTCCCCATTGAGAACAAAGGAACAATGGGCTTGTCCTGTCGTTGCCACAATGACAGCTCTGAGCGGCGGGGCTCCCGGTGGTTAATTTGGTGCCACCGCCGCGGCAGCGGGTGATTAATGCCGCTGTTCGCATCGGGGTCTCCCGGAGCACTGTCTACCCACGTGGCCTCCCAATTCAAGTCGCTGCTTTAGTGGATATTCTTAAATACACACACGGGCGCTGTGGAGAGAAGAAAAAGAACATCCCAAACAAACCACAGCACCAAAAGCAACCTTTTTGTCAAACCATGCCATATTTTCATAAAATTCAATAGAACATGCTTCCTAGGCAGCATTCCTAAATTTTTTTAAAATTTCTCTCTTATGAAATATTTTTTTTTGAGTGAGCTTTAATTTTTTGGTTATGTTTGTTTTAGAGAAGCTTAACTTTGTACCCCGGTGAGGAGTAGAAAAGGAGTGGATCTGAGGAATGAATGGATCCAGCCTTTCAGATGGGGTGGCGATGTGGTCCCCCCCTTCCCCCCCGTCCACGTTGCTGTGGTTGTAGGCTGTGCGTTACCATGTGACTGTGAAACCACCCGACCTCACAGACGGCTCGCACCCTCACCTTCGTGCTTTCTCTTCCAGGGCATCTTTCCTTCCAGCTACGTTCACTTGAAACATGCCGGTGTGAAGAACAAAGGGTGAGCCATGAGTTCTGTTCATAGCGCAGGGTTTTCACAGAACCGGCGTAGTTCGTGTTGACCAACGAACGGCTGAAGACGATGCCGCTGCCCGCGCCGTGTGGTGAAGAGGGACAGCGCCCGGGCAGTGGGTGGGGAACGTGAAGGAGCCCGTGTGTGTGTGCTGGACAGGGTGGGCTCTCGGGCACAGTGAGGGCCTCCTGTCCCAGGTCTCGGCAGCAGCAGGGCTGGGTCTTGCTGGTTTCCTGCTGTGCAGGGAAGCGTGGTGGTCAGGCCACCGGATGCTGAGTCATGTCTCAAACCCCAGGAATGTCCTCGGTTCACCGCCGAGTGCGAGCAGCTAAGTCTGTCTTTCTGATCAGAGATAATACCCTATCCTCGCGTGACCGCTTCACAAAGCCGTTATTACACTTCAGAGAACACGATTTTTGGGCTATTTCTTTTCAGTCGAGTTCATCGGCTACCTAGGGCTTTTCATACATTTAAAACGTTTCTCCAGTCCCTCTTCAGAAGGACCCGAGGCAGCTACCCAGGTCCCCGATCAGTCAGATAAAGTACCACAGGATTAACCTGGAGGACGTGCTCACTGAAGCGGCTAACGTGAGCAGATGTGGATAAGTGGCCGTGGATTTGGACCCAAACATTAGCTGTCAGTGTCACAGGAATATGCGTTGCATCATTGGGAATATTTTTTATTTTATGACAAAAGAAAGAATACAGGTTCAGCCATGAAAATGACATTTTCCCTCCTAAAGCAAAAAACCCCCCCAGCAATTTCTTTGCATCATGAAAGCACATTTGGGAGTGTAGTAAATGATACCCTCAAACTTGAGGTTTACCAAAGGAATTCCAAGGATGCTATTGGAATGGACGATTCTTACACACACTCTCTGTGAAGGTAGGGTGTTCAGTCTTAGTGCGGTGAAGTGCCTTCTGCACATGGCTGAGTGTCCCTCTACAGATAAAACTTAAAGACTAGGATTTGCTTCTACTCTATATCTTAGCTACTTTAAGCTAGATGATTATTAGTAGTAATAGTAGTAATCACTGCAAACAGTAGTTGAGAACTATCATTATTCCAGTGCTAATAGTTACCACTCCTCCTTCTCTTGTAATTAAGCTGTGTCCCTCAGAAATGCCGGGTAGCCACGATCCACCAGAATGAGTCGACAGAGTCATCGGTCCTGTGGGAGTTCCCCCGCCTGGCGAGGTTGGGCGCTGCCCAGCACTCACGGCAGCAAGGGGACCATCCAGCTTACTCTCTCTTCTGCCCTGGCTGCCCCACATCTGGGCGGGGCAGTGCGCAAACCCCAAGGTCTCTGCCTGGTCCCAGACAGTGTCCACCATGGCAGACCTGTGCGGCCAGGCCTCTGTGTGACCTTTGTCCCAGACCCCTCCCCCCCCCCAGACTCCCTCAGTCCAGAGCTAAGGGAAGGACCCCCAGCCCCGTCTCCCCCTCTGAAGGAGGGATAGAGAGGAGAGATGCCAGCAAAGACAATGACTGTCGCCCCGGGGGAGCCCTACCTCTCGAAGCAGAGTTGGGTGGGACATCGTTTTCATCCCAACATGTGCCTTCTTTTCCTTATTATTATTTGTTTTGGTCCTGGCTTGTCGCTGTCTCGTATATGGCCCTGTTCCCTGAGCCCTGAGGAGATTACATGTAGCGAAAGGGGACTCGAAGTTGGGTTCAGTTCAAGACTTGGCTGGCGGTGGGTTCTCCCCCCGACACAGGCAGGATGGGCATCATTCAGGACGACGTGGAGGCAGAACCGACATTTATTTTCTAAAATACAACCTAGGGATTGAAGCCCTAGATTCTGGGACTGGTAACAGGGAGCAAAAGTTGAGCCTGAACACATTGCAGAACCAGCCTTCCCAGGTGACTGCTTCCCCAGAGAGGGGCCTCCTGGGGTTTTGATGTCACCTGTCCCACCCTCGGGTCCCAGCAGCCTCACGGGCCCCCGGCGTGAACTGGCTGCACAGTACACCCCAGAACAGCCGAACAGGATGTAACCTCAGGGGCAGCTACTCATGCAGGCCACTCGGATGTTGATTTCGGTGTAATTAACAGGAAACAGCTGCTTTTCCCAAAATGGCAATTTTGTGCTTCTTGACAGTTTACATTTTGGTGGAACAAACCCAAATCAGCGTCCTGCAGACTGAATTGCCTTTGCGTTCTTTCCCGGGTCTCCGAAGGATTGCAGGACGGGCGGGGGTCCTTAAGCTGAATCCCAGTTTGTGAGCAGCGAGGCCACTCTATGCTTCATGCCTGCGGGGTCAGGCCACTTTCTAAAGGTCAAGTAGGTTGTAGCCTTTCCCTGGAGACATGCTCCTCCCTCCTTCACCTCCCACCCAATCATTTCATCGTCTCTCTCTCTAAATGCCCATCATGTCGACCGCAGCCGCCACTTCAGAAGCAGAACGCAGGCCCCGCCTTTGGAACATGTCACCTAGCGACTTGAGGAAGGGCCGTGTATATCACAGGGCGTGTGCTATTCACTTTGTTTCTAGTGGCAGATCCCGGCCTCACCTGTCCAGCTGTGGCTGCCCCCTAGCAGGGAGGGAACTGTGCACAGGGCTAGGACGTGAGCAGCAGCGTGACACGCGGAGGGAGGCTGTGCTGGTGAAGGAGTCAGGGCGAGATGTCAGTGCCCGTACTCACTGCCAGGAGGACTCTACAGGAGACGGGTGTACATGGGACACAGCTCTGGAGCATGTGTGAGCCTCACGCTAAGAAGTCGCTGTCTCTTGCTGCTCCAGACCACATGGTTCTGTGTCTGATACGCTGTTACCTTCCATGTATGAGAAGCTGTCCCTGGAAAAAACTCAAGTAAAGAAAATAAGCCCGGTTATATACTCTGAAGCGTTCTTTTGAGAAGCAGTCATAATGGCCACTTAGCCATTTTAACCGGCATAAAAATGGGAAGAATTTGAAAAAGAAACTTGAGGCAAAGAAAAAGGTTACTGTGTGTAGAGGGAACAAATGAAGTCTTCTGGTTACCCCCCTCCACTTTCTTTTTTTTTTTTTTAATATATTTTTTATTGATTTTTTACAGAGAGGAAGGGAAAGGGATAGAGAGTTAGAAACATCGATGAGAGAGAAACATCGATCAGCTGCCTCCTGCACACCCCCTACTGGGGATGTGCCCGCAACCAAGGTACATGCCCTTGACGGGAATCGAAGCCGGGACCCCTCAGTCCACAGGCCGACGCTCTATCCACTGAGCCACACCGGTCAGGGCCCCCCTCCTCTTTCTTATGCATCTACCCAACGCGGGACCACCATCCTGGCCTTCCTAGATAGTGGGCTGAATCCTTTCCAAGCATAGTTTCTGATTTATAGAGAAGTAATAGGAGGACTGTAGGCCCCAGTCATGGGAGGGACATTCTACAGTGCACATTCAAATATCTCTAACGGCTTAAGCCCTCAATAAGCTTTACTATGAACGATAACATCACTAATCGTTACAACTAATCCTTGTCCCGGCCCCGTGTACAAACGATGACAACGAGTGGGAGTGACATCAGGTGAGAGTAGGTTGGTGCCTGGTGTCCAGTTCCTTAGAACACGGAGTGAGCTTGGACTTGGCAGCCTCATGTCCTGGGCATCAGTGAGCCTGTTTCGCCCTCAGCGCCCTGTGTTGGGGCTCAGAAAGCAAAGCCACGTCCCGGTGTAGGTGAGCCTGGCGACCTCACAGCACAGGTGAGGGCTTCGGGCCGGAGAGGGTAGAAGAGCTGTAGTCCTGCGGTCCGGCTGTGGCCAGAGCAGAGCTCCTCTGATATTGCTCCTTTCTCTCCGCACTCCTCCGACTCCATCGGAAGCGTGGCTGGTCGCTCGGGGATGTAGCCCCGTAACCCACCTGGCCTGCCTCACGCCAGTTTAGCATTTGATCCTGGTCACCGTCTGCAGAACCAGAAGCGCCAGGCGGCCTCCTGCCCTGGTTTAACTTGAATGTTCTCCAGAGAAAACGCTTGTCCGTGACGCTTGCCTGTGTGCTGTGTTTCTCTCTTTTACCGTCACAGACAGTTTGAGATGGTCATTCCCACCGAAGACTCCGTTATCACAGAAATGACCTCGACGTTGCGAGACTGGGGCACCATGTGGAAGCAGCTGTATGTGGTAGGTCGCGTTCCCGGGCAGCGTTTTTGGGTCAGGGAGTTGTTTTAAGAAACATCTGAGCAAGGGGGAGCCTGGCCTGGCATCCGGGCACCTGCTGTAAGCTCCCCCGGTAGTCAGGGGCCAGAGCGTAAGAAGACATCTTCTTGGGATCCGGAGAAACAGGGTCGAGGTGACAAACCCCCAGGGCTCTGTGCTGGGCCACGGCAAGGGAAGCGCAGGTCTCCTTGGGAGGTGAAAAGAATATGTTGTGAAGAATCTAAAATTCAAGAATTATTTTACTTAAAACAGCATTGTGCATGACACCAGCATGAAAAATGAAACTATTCGAACTGCTCAAATTAATGCCTCCTAACAGTGAAAGTGGTATCGGTTCATGGACCTAGACCCGCACGTTGCCTCTTCTGTGGGGAACAAAGTTGAAGTTCCTCTTGGTTCGGCCTTTCCTCACGATTTTTGCCTGGTTTTGAGGTTTCGAGCATCTGTTCTGGGGACAGACCAGATCGGCTTGAACATCTGTGTGTTAGGCTGTAGGAGTCACCTCCTCACGGCCTGGTATTCGGAGCGATGGAGACAGAATTACTGTCCAGTTTTCCTGGACACTGGGCTGGGCGTCAGTTGTACTGGGAGCAAATACCAGTTTACCCTGGAGGTCCCAGACGGGTGGCTTCGAGGATGAGGCTGGCGTGGCTGGGTTGGCCCTCTTGGGCATCCTGTCCGGGTGTGAATTCTCGGGCGACTGCGTTGGTATAAGGTCCCAGGCTTGGGTGCAGGGGCTACTGTCCCTGCTGTTTTCGAACAGCTCAAGGCACCGAGCTTCCCGGAGGAAAGAGGTTTGAGGAGGGCGGTTGTGTCTCCTAAATCAGCGGTCGCCAAGCTTTCGGACCTCACGGACCACCGGTTGGCGACCGCTGTCCTAATCGTAGGCAGCACGCGAGAGCTGCTCTCTGAGGGCCCTGAGCGCCTACGCACGTGGCCAGCGCTTCCGAACCGCTAGCTGCTCCACGTGGTGACGTCGGTGAGGCCCCACGATGTCCCTGAACATGTCACCTGACACTGGTCAGGGATACAGGCACGGAAAGCCTCCGGGAGACACGCAGCCTTCCGTCTGAGTGATGTGCAGGCCTGGGCGGGGGTGGACTGTCCTCCGGGGAGGTCTCCTCAGGTCTGTCCAGAGACGGTCTGTCCAGGGCCCCGGGCTCAGGGCTGGGGGTGAGTCTAAACCTAGTCTGTCTGCTGCTCCAGAACTCGGACTGTGTCCATCGTAGGCGAATAAAAACTTCCCCATCTCTAAATCACTCAGTTCTCACAATTAAAATTTGCTACACTTCTTTCATGGGTTTTACAAACGTTTTATGTATTGATTAATTTGAGAGAGAGAGAGAGAGAGAGAGAGAGAGAGAGAGAGAGACAGACAAAGGGAGAGAGAAACATCAATGGTTGCCTCCAGTACTGCCCTGACTGGGAATCGATCCTGCATCCTTTTGGTGCGCGGGACGACACTCCCACTAACTGAGTCACCAGCCAGGAAACAGTGTTTGCTACCTTTCGATAGTGTGGGACAGAGCTGAGGAAAGGAGGATTTGAGGGAGAGAGGGGGGCAGAGGAGGCGGTGGGAGGCACCGTGGGACCCAGACACAGCGTCTGTGCTGGGCAGCCTGGGAAGTGACGTCGGATTCCTGGGGAGGCAGCAGTGTCATCACACGGAGCGGGGGACGCGGGCACGAGGGCAGCGTCTGTTAGGAAGAATCTGTCCCCACAGAGGCGAGCACATAGGACATGCCCCCCTCCTGTGCCCCCCGCCCCACCCTGGCTCTGCCTGGCGACCCCGCTGAGGCTGCCGTTTGTGTGTTCCCCAGAGAAACGAGGGCGACCTGTTCCACCGGCTGTGGCACATCATGAACGAGGTGCTGGACCTGCGGCGCCAGGTGCTGGTGGGCCACCTGACGCACGACCGCATGAAGGACGTGAAGCGCCACATCACCGCCCGCCTCGACTGGGGCAACGAGTGAGTGCAGGCGGCGGGCGACACCGGCCCGGGCTCAGCGAGGCGTGGGGCTCGCCCCGGACGCACTCTGTGGGGCTCTCCCATTGTCCCCTTTGGGGGTTGAGTACAAACTGTCCTGGAGGGAGCCCAGAGCTGCATCCCCAGGGCTGGGCTGGTGTGGGCGCGGGCGCTGTTGGCTCGCTGCGCCTGTGTGGCCGATGGCGCCCGAGCTCCCAGGCACGACCCCTGGCAGGTGCATCAGCTGTGGCTTCTGCACCCACTGCGGCCTCAGCTGTGGCTTCTGCACCCACTGCGGCCTCAGGTGTGGCTTCTGCACCCACTGCGGCCTCAGCCATGGCTTCTGCACCCACTGTGGCCTCAGCCGTGGCTTCTGCACCCACTGTGGCCTCAGCTGTGGCTTCTGCACCCACTGTGGCCTCAGGTGTGGCTTCTGCACCCACTGTGGCCTCAGCCATGGCTTCTGCACCCACTGTGGCCTCAGGTGTGGCTTCTGCACCCACTGTGGCCTCAGCTGTGGCTTCTGCATCCACTGCGGGCTCAGGTGTGGCTTCTGCACCCACTGCGGCCTCAGGTGTGGCTTCTGCACCCACTGTGGCCTCAGGTGTGGCTTCTGCACCCACTGTGGCCTCAGGTGTGGCTTCTGCACCCACTATGGCCTCAGGTGTGGCGTGGGCACTTCCTGTGAACGGGCAGCTCCGTGCCACAGGCATGGGCGCCCTGCGACCCTGGGGAGACGCTGAGGTTGCAGCTCCCGAGTGGCCATGGGAAGCTGGCGGGAGGTTGTGAATCGGCTCTTCCCTCTCCCCTGGGGGCCTCTGAGAGGTTAAAGGGGTCAAAGAGCGCCCACACTGCTCCCCAGAGCGCCCCGATGTCCCTGCCCAGCCCGCAAAGGCCATGTGGGAGGAGGCTTGTCCCCCTCCTTCCTGGGTTCCCAGGCCGGTTAGGGGCTGAGCTGACACAACCTTGACCGCCCCCTTCCCCGGGCTTCCTGGATCCTGTGTGTACCCCTCCATCTGTCCCTTCCTGTCGCCTTATTTCTTCTTGTTTTGAGAGCACTGCTCTGATCCTCCTCTGGGAGCCCCGAAACCTCAACTGGGGGGAGGCTAGCCTAAGGAAAGCCCTAGGACTTCGCAGCTTAGAAACCTCAAACTCCCTGCCACTTCCTTTCCCAGGACAAAATTATGTCCGACTCTGTCTCCACCCGGTCCGACGTGGGCGGGCTCCGTGCTGAGTCTGTGGGTACTCGTGGCTCCTACTGTAGAAAGCCAAGACCCCCCCTCCCCCGCCCTGTGGCAGGATCTCCCCACTCAGAGTGCCAGCCCCTCTCCCCTAATTTGCCCGCCCTTGTCACCTGTTTCTCAGCCCCTGCCCAGGGCCCCGCCTCGTTAGGTTGGCTGCCGCAGCCACGGTAACAAGTTGTACAAAGTGAAAAATGTGGGCGAGATAAGTATGGTGGCTGAAATGTCTCATTTCAAAGCGATGTAGTAAAAAATAATGATGTTAAGTATTATGCTAAGTGAAATAAGCCAGTCAGAGAAAGGTAGTATCCCATGGTCTCACTCAGATGTGGAATCTAATGAACAAAATAGATCCAGAGACAGAGAAGCAGGGAACAGACTGTCGAACCTCAGAGAGAAGGTGGGGGAGGGGGGCAGAGATCAACCAACGAACTTGTGTGCTATATGCATAATCCGGGACACAGACAATAGGGTGGGGAGGGGTGGGGGCGGGCTCCATGGGGTCAATGCGGGGAAAATAATTAATTAAAAAAATACATATATTCCCTAACGGTGCCTTTTTCTCCCAAACGTTTGCCTCTGCTTTCCAGGCAGCTGGGCCTGGACCTGGTGCCCAGGAAGGAGTACGCGATGGTGGACCCGGAGGACATCAGCATCACCGAGCTCTACCGCCTGGTGGGTGCCGGGAGCGTGGGCGCAGCTCGCTCCTGATTTTGTGGTTTCCATGGCACTCTTTGTACTTAATTTTGCAAGAACAGGATGTTCCCGGTTTAATCCGGAGCGAGGAGGGAGGATGCGAGCTGAGGTGACCGTGCCCTGAGCACAGCGCTCAGACGCTCACCTGTCCCAGAACAACGGGGCATCCCCCACTCAGCCCTCCGCTCCCGGGCCCAGGGCATAAACCCAGACCGTTTCTCTTGCAAATCTCTGTGCTTTTGCCTAGTCTAGTGAGATGCTTGCGAGCCGTGCGTGCGCATCTGTTGTGCTTCAGGACAAGGCTGTGACTAATGGTGTCCAATCCTTCCTCACCCACGCGCACCCCCTGCCCCCATCATGACGACGTGCAGACTCTTGCCAGTGTCTCCGTGGTCCCCACTGCTGGTCTGACCCTAACCCTCCCACCCCCAGTCCGTTCCTAAGAGCTGAGCCATGGGGATAGACCCAAACAACTAGACCTGACTTCATTCTCTTCCCTTCACCAGCTCTGTGATCTTGGACTTACTGCTTCATCTCTGAGAGCCTCCGTTTCTTCATCCCGTTCATTGGGGGGTGTCATCCTTATCACCATGTTTATCATGAAAGTTACATGGAAACACCTGTTAGAAAGCCTTTCCTGGCAGCAGTGTTTGCCAAGTGCCTAAGCATTCGGGCGATTTCCATTGTCCCTCACCTTTAGTTCATCCTTATAGACGGGCAAGGCGGCCAGAAGGATGGATACCCTGACACGCTAAAACTGACGATTCGATGGGCTGTTTGATGACGTAAATGATAACAGCTTGAACATGATAGAGATTTATTTCTCTCTCACAATATGCAAGTCCAGAGGCAGGAAGTTCTGGGCTTGTTTGTGGTTTCCTGGTGTCAGAAGGGGACCCAGCCTCTTTTCCTTCCGCTCTGCAGTGCATGGCTTCTGTCGTCAAGATACTTTAAAGCACAACGTAGCTGCCAGAGCGCCAGCCATTGCAGCTGCTCTCCAGCAGCAGGGACGAGAAAGGCTCCTCTCAGTTGGTTCAGCTGCTTTAAGGAGCCTTCTTGGAAATTCCACACAACACTGGCACTGGTAGCTCATTGGCCAGAACATAGCCACACCCTCGTATTTAGACGGGGGTGTCAAATACTGTATTTGATAAACAGCGAACAATGCCTGGTGCAAATACACGTTACTTTCCCCGGTTTGATCTTGCGGGCCAGCAATTTTATCTCCGTTCCTTTCGTTTATGGTCGCATGTGGGATGGCAAATGGATCTCATCTTTCAGCGTTCTGGCTTGGTGGTGGTAGCTGCTGCGGGTGCCATGTTGATGAGATTCAGGGTCTCCTCTGGGCTGTGATTGATGGGCACTGACTGTGACTGGGGGGGAAGAGCCACCACTAATTAGCCATGACTGACTGCCTTGGATGGTTTGGTTTTTTGTTTTGTCTTTAGTATTTTATAGCTCCAGTCCTAGTCCACAGTCTCCACTTTACAGGTGAGGAACACGGAACGCTGTGATTTTGCATGGACACGTAACTTCTCCTCTGTAGCGGTTGCATTTTTGTTTCTAAAGCAAAGAAAATAGCCCACGGAAAACCCCAGTGATTCCACGGTGTCTTCCTCAAGGCAGCTCCGGGTGCCTGCCTAGACCCGGCCTGGGCACCCAGGTTGTCTGTGACACTTGGTCTTCTTCTCTGGGTGGCATCAGAGTGACTGACAACATCGACTTCCAGGGAGAGGAGAAAGGTTGTCCTGGTGACTCATTGTCACCCGTGGACCAGGGACCGTGGCGTGGAGCTGCGAGCCCCTCAGAGGATGTGGCCACATCTCTTTCCCACAGCGTCTTCTCTGTCGTCTTTTAGACGCAGGTGTTCACACCTCCCTAGGTCCTCCCTACATCATGAAAAAAACCTTCTTGCTTTAGGCTTTGGTAGCCCTGTTCGCAGTCTTTCTCACCCAGTTGTGCTCATCTAAGCAGGAAAGAGTGCTACCCCCCATTGTTAACGTCTGTGCTCTAGGAAGGTTTGGGCTGCTGCCCAGCTTTCGAGTAAAGGGCATCGTAGCCACTGGCTTCTCTGGACACGTGAGCCGGCGAGAGGTCTGCGTGGGAACCTTTCTTGTTTTTATAAGATCACCTCCCCTGCTTGTTGTGTGATCCTTCGTGGGTAGACCAGTAATCTCAGACAGGCAGCCCCACCCCCATCACCACCAAGATACTGGGAAATGTCTGCAGACATTTTCGGTGTCACAATTGGGGATGGGGGGGCCGGGGTGGGGAGAGGGGCTTTGGGTATCTGGGGGGTGGAGGCCAGAGAGAGAGAGAGAGAGAGCTGCTGACAATCCCACAAAGCCCAGGGCAGCCCACAACAAAAATATCCAGCCCTCTTCCCCTCCCACCCCCCCAAAAAAACCACCCCAGAAATATCCAGCCCAGACTCCCTAGAGCTGAAGTGAAAAAGCCCAGTGGTGAGGATTCACCCAGTAAGGAACGCACTGTATGCGGGTTAGACACTTGCGCCCCCTCAGTCTTGGGGTGAGTCTGTCTGTTTTCCTAACCAGCGTCTCCTGAATGGTGAGCACGTTTGTTTAGAGTCCCTGGTGCTGGAGTTGTGAATTATTTCCGAGATGGGCTCTGCCTGTCTGTTGTGACTCCTGAGTCACAGCTCGTCAGCAGGAGTGTGCCTCGGAGGTCTGATTGCAGCAGTGTTTTCGCCGGGATATTTTTAGCAGTTCCCCAAAGTGGTGAGTTACCAGGAGGTAAACAAGTGATCATCACCTGCTCCAGTCCAGATCCTCCCACATCTCAGGCACAGGGGTGGAGTCGGGCGGGCTCGTTACTAGCGGGCATGCCGAGCCCAGCGGTGCCTAGGTGCTGATCACGCAAAGATGCTGCAATGCCTTCCATCGGCTGGGATTTGATCCCTGCACATGTCCTCAATCCGTGACGCTCAGCTCACTGCACATTAATGTCACCCGGGGAGCATTTGAAAGACCACTGTCTGCAGCCACGTCCCCTAGGAACTCTCACTTAATTGTTCTGGGTAGGACCTGGGCATACAGGCGGGTTTTTGAGCTCCTGTGGCGGTTGCGTGTGCCCCCGAGGCCGAGAGCAGGAATCTAGATGTGGTTCCCCTCGCTCCCCCGCCCACAACGAGGG
>NW_005871066.1:54896-80968 GCF_000147115.1 Myotis lucifugus
GGTCAGGTGGTCTAGTTCTTCCCTCCCTCCCTCACACGGGCAGGCTGATATTCGGCCTCTGACAGTTCCCGGTGATGGCTGAGTGGGGGTGCATGGTCCGTCCCCCGTCTCCTCACTGCCGGTCCTGCCCCCGGGGGAGCCTCGGCTGGCTGTCCTGAGGCAGAAAGGACAGGTGGACGCAGGCGCTCTCCCCCGCAGACACCTCGCTGGCTTTTGCGGGTCGGCGTCCCAGGGCCCACAGCAGGTTAGAAACGCGTGCTCTGGTAATCGAATATCACTCACCACGGCCTGCCCCAGAAAACTACCATGATTTTGCAAGTTAGTCAATTTGAAAAGAACTTCTCATTGTGAGGAATGTGACGTCACCGCTGCTCTGGTTAGCTTCCATCAGTGCGATTTTTAAGGACAGCTCATGATTTGTTCTCGCCCTGGGCGGTGGTCAGGAAGCAGTCGGACCCCTTGAAGGGCGGGCTTGAGTCGGCTCAGTGCCTTGGTATCCTTTTAACATTAATGATTAAAAAAACAAGATTCCTCCGTGGCTTGCCAACTTGATAGTTTCTTACTTTAGAAGTTGGAAGAAAATTTGGAATTTAACATCTGATTAGATTCCAAATCCAGAGCCAAAAAAAAAAAAAAAATTACAGACGGTCCCCGGCTTATAAAGTTCAACTTAGGATCTTTCAACTTTATAGTGTGCACGTGCAAAAGCAATGTGCATTTGGTAGAAACAGTGCCCCGGGTTTGACTTTTGACCTTTCCTGGACTGCCCGTAGGTGGTAGGGTTCGCTTTCGTGACACTGGGCAGTGGTGGCCCCCAGATCTCAAGGGCCAACCACCTGTTCTGCACAGGGTTCTGTATTGTTTTTGGATTTTGTGTTCGTGTTTTCACGCCCCATCATGCCCATCTGTGCTCCTGTTTCTGGTGAGAAGTAGAGGAATGTGATTTGTCTTGAGAGGAAACTGAAAATAATGGCCCAACTGTAGGCCAGTGTATGTATTCTGAGCAGTTTAAGGTGGGCCAGGCTCAGCTGTGATGTTTGGTGGGTTAGATGTATTTAGTGCATTTTTAAAAAATACATTTTTATTGATTTCAGAGAGGAAGGGAGAGGGAGAGAGAGAAACATCAATGATGAGAGAGGACCATTGATCAGTTGCCTCCTGCAGGCCCCACACTGGGGATGGAGCCCGCAACCAGGCGTGTGCCCTGACTGGGCATCAAACCGTGACTTTTTGGTTCATAGATCGATGCGCAACCACTGAACCACCCAGCCAGGCATCAGTGCAGTTTTGACTTGGGCTATTTTCCTCTTATGACCAGTGTGTCGGGAGGTGACCCCGTCATGGGCTGGGGACACCTGCATCACACAGGACAGCAGGGTCACCCCGCAGCTCACTGGGTGGTCGCTCCCACCATCCCCTGGCTGATCCCATGTCTGTGGGGTGTCCTTCAGATGGAGCATCGGCACCGGAAGAAGGACGCGCCGGCGCAGGCCAGCAGCCACCACCTCTTCGTGCAGCTGAAGAGCCTCATGTGCTCCAACCTGGGCGAGGAGCTCGAGGTCGTCTTCTCGCTCTTCGACAGCAGGGAGAACCGCCCCATCAGGTAACTGCGTCCCGGTGCCGCCGGGGCCCGGATCCCGGGCGGGCATGGACCAGGTGACCCAGGTCCTGGGCGGGCGCGGACCAGATGACCTGGTATGCGTTCTTCTCTCAGCCCCACTTTCTGATTGGTAGGACCCTGTGGTTTCTACACTTCCTACCATGTGGAGGTTCCCCTGAAAGCTAGATGGGGTGATGTATGGGAAAGTTCTAGCAAAATGCAGAGGGGCTGTAGGACTGTAATAATCATTCTTACGTGAAAATAGGACTTGATATCGGGGCTGTGTGGGTTACTTTGTGTGGATAGTTCAGGGAAGATAGAATAGCTCGAAGTCTGCTTGCTGATTAGTCAGCACATGGCAGCTTTCCTGTTTACAGTGAATAATACCCTATTCTCATCCCACCTGGACCAGAGGATACCAGGAGATGATCAGTGTACCCGAAACCTTCCCACTAAAGCTCTGGAGCTGAGGCCTGATGAACAGTTTCCATAAGTTATATGTGTTCATGTACTTTCTTCTTCTTTCCCGTGCTTTGAGTCTCACCTGTTGTGGTTCTCTCGAGGCAAGCTTGCAGTATTTAGTAGGAACTTATAATGGATGTGTTTGTGTGCCTTAAACTTTCCATACATTTGTTTTTTAAAGTTGAGCATAACACACACCATCGTTTACATTAAGTTTTTTCCAATTCAAATTTAGAATATATGTTGTATCCTACAAATCCATGCTTTAAAAAGCACTTATTAAAATACGTAGATATCGACAGTTTTCAGGAACACCAGGCCACATGTATTGTTTTACAAACACAAAGTAATGCTGGAATATTTCTAGTAAAAAAAAAAAAGGTTTAGGACATATGCATGAAGCTTATTGTTCATGCACTGATAGCCGTAAGCTCGCTGGTGAGTTACTCTGTGCCCAGCCTGCACTCTGGAATCAGCAGCCACCCATACTCTGCATTTGCGCCTCCTCCAGATGATAGCAACTGGCATGGAAACCTCTTTTCTTCTTTCAATTTATTAAAATTTTTGTTGAAGTAATTGGGGGTGGCATCACTTAATAAAATCATATAAGATCCAAGTGTACGCTTCTGTAATATTAAGTCTATTTTGTTCACGTGTATGTTTACATTCTCGGCTCTGTGGTTGCTACTTCGCCGGTTTTGTCCGAAGTGGAGCCAATGATGGTTGTCTCGGGGCGCTTCTGTTTTCTAGAAAAGCTTCGATGTCACGCGAGTGATCTAACGGGTGTGGAGCCCGACTGGGGCTGAGGGGCACCCGGGAAAGCACCCCGTCCGAGCTACTAAACAGCCTTTACGATGCTAACCTTCTTCTCTCCCGCAGCGAGCGGTTCTTCCTGAGGCTGAACAGGAACGGGCTGCCCAAAGCCCCCGACAAGCCGGAGCGGCACTGCTCTCTCTTCGTGGTGAGTGGGCCGCGTCCTCCCCGTGGCGCTGTGTGTTATTGAGGGACGTGGATCCCTGTGAGCCAACGCAGGCGATTGGCTTAAACTTTGTGAACGACACGCAAAGGCCAGGAGTGCCCGGGACTCGGACAGGGTCGCCCCTGCGTTCCTCTCGGGCCTTGGGCTGGTCACACTCCCCGCAGAGTGCAAGGCAGTAGCTCGCCTGGTGTTGGATAGGCAACGTGACTCGATATGAGAATGAGTGAGGGAGAGGTTGACATGAGAGCGGGCTTTCCCTTTAACTATCATGTGACGTCAGTAAACCTACAGTCAAGTCCACTATAGTATTTTTATTTATTTTTTAAAAATATTTTTTTATTGATTTCAGAGAGGAAGGGAGAAGCAGAGAGAGAGAGAAACATCAATGCTGAGAGAGAATCATGGATCAGCTGCCTCCTGCACACCCCCTACTGGGGATTGAGAGCCTGCAAACTGGGCATGTGCCCTGACTGGGAATCAAACCATAGGTTAACGCTCAACCATTGAGCCACACCAGCCGGGCCACTGTAGTACTTTTAGAGCAGGATTTGAACTATATGCGTCTGCTACAAAAATACCATTAAAAACATCTATGTTGATTTTTTGGGGGGAGGAAATAAACACCTAACTTTCATTTAGAAAGGTACTACAGAAAGTTCAGTAAATCTTTAAAAAGTCACCCATCATAATGCTATGAAACACAACTCTCCTTTCTTTATGATGCCCTCTAAAAAACTTTAAAGCTTTCTGTGTGTGTGGGCACTGGTTGTCTTGTGAGCTAGTTATTGTTGGTTTGTTTTTTATTTCCATCTCCCCACCCCCTCCCCATTGACAGCCATCAGCTTCTTCTCTGTCTCTGTGGGTCTGTTTCTGCTTCGTTTGTTTATTAATTGTTCTTCTTCGTTTAGATCCCACATATACGTGAGGCCACGCAGTGTGTGTTTTTCTCTGACTTACTAGTATTTCACTCAACGTCATACACTCCGGGTCCGTCTGTGTTGTTGCTGGCGAGGTTTCCCTCTTTCTCGTGCTGACCACTTTCCACTGTGTACGTGAGCCACGTCCTCCCTCTGTGCCCATCTATACACGACAT
This sequence comes from Myotis lucifugus, assembly GCF_000147115.1. Classification (NCBI taxonomy): domain Eukaryota; kingdom Metazoa; phylum Chordata; class Mammalia; order Chiroptera; family Vespertilionidae; genus Myotis; species Myotis lucifugus. The sequence goes on from NW_005871066.1 coordinate 59,031, forward strand.
CGAGGCTGCTTCCACATCCTGGTTCTCACTGCTGATCCTGCAGGGAGCACAGGGGTGCACGTCTCGTTTTAAATTAGCGTTTTTATTTTCTTCGATAAATACCCAGAAGTGGAGTTGCTGGGTCGTGTGGCAGCTCCGTTTCGTCTGTTATTTGCAGGAATAATGTGCTGGGCCCTTTCACGGCTCCCCTGTCACGGACGAGTTCTACGATAACTGGGCTTTGTTTTTGGCAGGATCTGAGCAGCGGCGAGCTGCGAAGGGACATCTACATCACGGTGCACATCATCCGGATCGGTAGGTGTGGCCCTGTCGGGGGGAGCACACGGGGAAGGCGTGCGGCGAGGCCTCTGTCCTTGTGACTTGCCCGCTGCCTGAATCAGGAAGACGTCGGAGCCGGAGCTGCGCCCGAGAATCCCAGAACGGGGGCTTGCTCCCCGGCCTCCCCACTCCCGCGCAGGCCGCTCACCCGGCACAGTCTTCTCGCCACAAGTCCTCGTGGAGTTTGCTGTTTCTTTTTGTTTCATGGGGCTCCCTGACCATTTGATTCAACAATTTTGTGTTCATCTTTTTTTTTATCCTCACTCGAGGAGTGAGGATACTTTTTCCATTGTTTTTTTTAAGAGAGTGGAAGGCAGGAGGGAAGAGGAGAGAGAGAGAGGCATGGATGTGAGAGAGACACATGGATCAGTTGCCTCCTGCCTGCACCCCAACTGGGGCCGGGGATTGAATCCACAAGCAGGCACATGTCCTGGCAGAGGCACTTCCCTGCCTTTCGGACCCGGGCCTCCTGGCGCCTTCGCGGGACCTTGGGGAGGAGGCTTCCCGTGTGGGACCAGCTCGGTCCTCACGTTTCCTCGATGATCGAGGTCACGGCTAGGTCGTTGCGGGGGAGGGTCCTGGGCTGAAGGGGCATCTCCTGTCGCCCCAAACCTGTGTCCTTCCCGTGGCCAATGACATGATGATGGTGTGTGTGCCTCGTGAGGCCCAGATCCATGACTTCCTGGCCATGTCTGCTTCCTGTTGGCAGGTCGGATGGGGGCGGGAGAGAAGAAGAACGCCTGCAGCGTGCAGTACCGGCGCCCCTTCGGCTGCGCGGTCCTCAGCATCGCTGACCTGCTGACCGGGGAGACCAAGGACGACCTCATCCTGAAAGTGTACATGTGAGAGGCTGCCCGCGGGGGTGGGCGCGGGAACCAGGGCCTACTGGGGTCCGCCGAAGGACCTCGCTTTACCTTGATTACTTGTGTAAAGACCATCCAGAAGTCGAGGCAGCGGGGGCCAAGGCAGAGGCTGTTAGGGGCAATCAGGCAGGCAGGTGAGCAGTTAGGAGTGATCAGGCAGGCAGGCAAGAGGTTAGGGGCAATCAGGCAGGCAGGCGAGAGGTTAGGGGCAATCAGGCAGGCAGGTGAGCGGTTAGGAGCCAGTGGTCCCGGATTGTAAGAGGGTGCAGGCCGGGCTGAGGAGGTTGCGGGAGCTGCAGGGAGGCAGGAGGGCGAGCACTGGGTGGTGAGGACAGAGCTGCGGGCTGGACGTCACCGCTGCAGCTCACGGCCCCCACGCTGACAGAGGCCATGTCCCAGGTGCAACACGGAGAGCGAGTGGCACCAGATCCACGAGAACATCATCAAGAAGCTGAACGCGCGCTACAACCTGACCGGCTCCAACGCGGGTGAGTGTGGGGGGCTGACTGGCTCCAGGTGGGTGAGTGTGGGGGGCTGGTTCCAGGCGGTGAGTGTGGGGGGCTGGCTGGCTCTCCCGAGACCCCTCATTTCAGGTGCTCGCGTTGATTTGTCTGCATCAGAAGGAAATGGTCTGCCCTGTTTCTCTCTCTATTTGCTCCCTAACTTTAAAATTGCGCAGCCAGCATCCCCTCCGAGAGGCATCTTGTGTTGTGACGGGAGGCGTGCACTATACTCTCTCTAAAGTGTCCTTTCGGGCTTGAAGCGAACAGAGCTCCTGCCTTTGCTAAGAGCACCCAGCCTTGGCCTCTGCGTTGTGACTGATTCCTGAAAATCAGATGGCGAATGCACTGGCTCCTGGCCCTTGTGGGGAGAGGCCGGATGCACCGTGAGCTGGGGGAGGGCGGGAACAGCAGCTTCCCTACCGGGGCTGTGGCAGCGTCATCTACTCGGAGCGCACGCGGCCCAGGGCGGACGCGGCGTGGGAGAGCCATGTTGGCCGCCGTGCCGTGTAGGTAACGTGTGCATCTCGTTCAGAGGGACCTGGCACGTGGCACTGCATGGTGAGCTACATACCACGGGTCCACAGCCTCGTCCCAGTCACACACTGTAGACTAGACTGCATCGCCATGATGCCGCGCAGGCAGCCATGCCCTGAAGCCTGGTCAGCAGACAAAAGCTTGGGGACTGTTGTTAGCTCCCTACCCCCTTTCACACCCGTGTTGAAGCAAAAAACACACAACACACACACACAAACACACACACACACACAAAACCGACAAAACAAAAAACCCCACAAAAAACCCCGACAAAACAAAAAAAACACACACACACACACACAAAACCGACAAAACAAAAAACCCCTATGCCGTTGTGAGCTTTCTTTGAAATGAAGGGGCCTCCAATGAAGCCAGCTGGTATTGGGCCGAATGCATTGTTGTAAAGACCGAACAGGGGTGTTTGTGTTATATCCAACTTGCCTGGCGATCAGAAGAGCCAGCATTTCATTCAGACCCCCTCTTCTCGCACCCACGCCCGCGCCCGCCGTGCTGGGCCAGACAGACCCCCAGAGAAATAGCAGCTGCAACGGGAACTCAGGGGTCAGTGCGGCCGGAGCCATCCGTCCCCCGAGCTCCCCGCCCGGCCGTGCTCGGCTGCGATGCGGTCAGCTTTCTCCTCCCTCTCCCAGGAGGCGGGGAGGGACCTGGGTTTGTGTGACTCACCCAGAGTCTGACACTCCCACAAAATCCACAAGAGGTGAGGTGTGCTCTGGGCCGCGGGCAGGCTCCCTACAGGACCAGGAGGGGACGGACACCGCGTGAGGTCGTGTGTGTGCGTAGAGACTGGGTGACAACAGCAGGGACTCCAGGAAGGAAGGGGCATGGTCTCTTTCCTGGGCGGTTCCTCCCGGTGCTTAGTCTGTTTTTTTGTTTTTTTAATATTTTCATTGATTTCAGAGAGGAAGGGAGAGGGAGAGAGAGAGAAACATCCATGATGAGAGAATCATGGATCAGCTGCCTCCTTCACGCCCCCTACTGGGGATTGAGTTTGAAACCCAGGCCTGTGCCCTGACCGGGAATCGAACCGTGACCTCCTGGTTCATAGGTTGACACTCAACCACTGAGCCACACCGGCTGGGCGGTACTTAGTCTGTTTTACTGACCGACCGCCGCTTATTCTTGCCGGAATCCCGGGTGAGACCAGAGGTGAGCTTCCCACCTCTTCATTCCCGAGAGGTTCCTGTTCTGCTTAGAGCCATCGCACTACAGTGACAACCACGGATGGCACCCTGGAAAGAGGGAGAGAAACCCTAGTCCCGGAGGGTCCTGGGTCAAGGGTGTCTCCCCCTTTGGCGGAACCCAGCCCCTGTCCATTTTGAAAAAGACAAGACTAAGCCCATTGCTGCTTCCACTTGTGTTTCTGCCCGTCCGTCTCGGCGGGGGCTTGTCCTGTGTCCCCTGGACGACGGGAGGTTGTAGGAATAGCCGTCAGCGAGGTGTGTGCGAGCCGCTGGGCTTCATTACTGAAAGGGAGGCTCTCTAATGAGTTTCTTAAAAGAAGTGGGGGTGCAGCCCACACAGAATTGAAGTGGGAAGTGGGGTGCCTAATGTTCAGCCCCCCCCCCCCCCGCCCCCCGCCCGCGGTGGGATGTGTTGTCTTCCGCTGTTTTCTCCTTGGACGTGGAATTGTTGATTGAAAAGAAACGGAGCAGTCAGACGCTTTCAAGAGAATTGCATCCACTCAGCAAAGCAGTGCTTTCCTACGGCGTTTCCCCTGCTGTTCTTTGGTCGTCGGTGCTAAAAACAGAAGAAAAAGAGTAACTGGAAATGAGTTTTAAAAGAAAGTTCTACCACTTAATTTCCTTTACGCTTCGCTGACGCCCTCCTCCCTCTCGCAGTTGTAATCCGGCGTGTTTCATACGTAAAGGGACTCGTCGAGTTAACTGGTTTCTCCCTCTAAACCTGAGATTCAAGTTGCAAAGGTACATTAACCACCGTCTTCCTTGTGTTTAGAAACTGGGAGGTAATTGCTAGTGGCCCTCTTAACTCTTAAAGACCAAAATAAAAAACCATTGAATTAGTATATTTCTTCGATCAGATTTAGTTAAGTTGAGTAACTTCAGATTTCCTAAGCTCTGCCCTGTGGGAAATCCAAAATACTGCCTGGCCGGTGTGGCTCAGTGGTTGAGCGTCGACCTATGAACCAGGAGGTCATGGTTCGAGTCCCAGTCGGGCACATGCCCGGGTTTCAGACTCAATCCACAGTAGGGGGCATGCAGGAGGCAGCTGATCCATGATTCTCTCTCATCATTGATGTTTCTATCTCTCTCTTCCTCTCTGAAATCAATTAAAATAGATTTTTAAAAAATCCAGGAGTACTCTGGTAAGAATTTGAAACTAAAAATATCTGCGAGGGTGACCCTGGTTTAGGCTTCGTGAGCAGATGGTTGTTGTGAGCGTCACCTGGGGTGGCCGTGCGCGGGGAATTGTAGGAATGCGGAGGGAGGCAGCGCCAGCCCTGTGACTGGAAATCAGTCTGTCAGAATCTCTGGCTCTGGTTCAGGGTGTCCTGAGAGAAACTTCGGAATCTCTCCCTCTTGTCTCCGTGGTTATGCAACCCGGTTTCCTGCACTTTGCACGCCTCTCTCACTACGGGCGGAGACCACGTGTGCGAGTTCGGTCCGTGCCCAGCCTTCTCTTGCATTAGAGAGAGGATGTGCGTGGAGGCCATCCTGCCAGCAACTCCCCCCCACCCCCCCCCAGGAGGGCAGAGGGAGGCGCGTGGGCTCTGACCAGGAGGGCACTTTCACTCCTTGCACGGAGCTGTGGTGTGTTTAGTTGTCTGAGCTGAGAGCAGGCTTTGGGGAGACTTGGACTGTTGTGTGTGTGTGTGTGGGGGGGGCGGGCGGTTTGAGCAACCTCGCCTCACATGCCAGTGTCAGTCACTGTGACTGAACCGTGTGATTCTGTATCCCTGCTGGAGTCCGGAACATCGATGCCTTTAGAAACCGCTTTCTGACCGTTGGAAGTGGTACTTGTTGGCGCCACCTATCGGCTAGACGTGTAGCGTGTGACCTTTTGGCTCACCTTTGGGGTTTTCTGATTATGAAACTATGCTCTTTTAGTCTTTGTTTTTAGTTAATTTGACTTGCAGAAATGTTGCAAGAATAGTGCAAAGAATTTCTGATTTCTCAACGGCGAACATTGTACTATATTTGTTTTATCCTTCTCTCTGTGTGTTTTTGTGTGTGTACACATATATATACACACGTATGTATTCATCCTTTGCATATATATAAATATAGAGGGTTTTTAAAGTAGTTTTTGTGTATATATGTATATTCTCTCTCTGTATAGCCATTTAATGTTACTGAATTGTTATAATCTTTAAGAGTTGTATATACACATGTATGTACCAATCACACATACACGCATATCACACATACATACACACATTCTCCATCCTCAGGTGTCAGGCGTGACTCCCCTGTACTCTGCTCACCCCATCATGTAAGGACCACACTGCTCCATCGGCCACCTGGGCTGACCCCTCCTGTCTCTTCATGAGCCTGGCTCACGCCTGCACTCGGCTCTGCCCAGTGCTTCTGGCTGTGGCTCCACGGAGTCCCTTCCCAGCGGCGCCGGCTCCCTCAGCAGCACCCCGACCAGACGTCCTGATCAGAGACCCTGCCCTGACCTCCCATGGAAACCCCACACCTGAGCCCGGGCTCCCTGCTTCCCGCAGCCAGGATGCAGCCCCCAGCGTTCTCTCCGGCCAGGAGTTGGACTCAAATAACATATATGTTATTCACTTTATTTTGTAATAAAAAAATGTCTTTATTGATTTTTAGAGAGAGAAGAAGGGAGAGGGAGAGAAACAAAGACGTGAAAAAAGAACATCAGTTGGCTGCCTCCTGTATGCACCCCAGCCAGGGACCGAGCCTGCACCCCGGGCATGTGCCCTGCCCGGGAATCGAACCACGGCCTTCTGGTTCATAGGGCAGCACTCAACCAGCGAGCCAGGCCGGCCGGGCAAGAATTACAACTGAATCTTGATAAGAACAGAGAGAGTTGGTGGCCCTTGTGCCACAATCCGCTTCCCCCTCCCACCGGCCCCCGCTCAGCATGATGGGAATTCTGCTCCAGGTGGGTGTGGCCAAGAGCTGGAGCTCTTCTCCCCTCAGCTGTCAGTCAGGGGTGCGGCCTCCCCAGCAGGTGAAGCCCGCCAACCTTGGTCATCGCTCAGCGCTGCGTGGCTGAATTCCTGGGAAAGGTGGCGGAGAGGCCGGGGCTCCCTTCTCCCACCCACCCCCACCCCAGGCAGGGACGGGCCTGGGCGCAGCCAGGCATCTCGCGGATGTGGACAGCACGGTCACATGGCCACGGGAGCTGTGTCATGTGCTCTGTACACTGCACGCCTAACCATAACACGTGGTCAGTGTATTTATGACCGTTTCTCACTTTTTGCATTTCTGTCGCTATTCCCAGCTCTGTGTCATTTAGTTCATTGGTGGCAAAATGGCTGATCTAGTCGGAAATTAATTTCGCCAGCGACTTATGAATCATGCTGTGCTTGCCGTTTTTTTATGTGAAAGTGCAGAATCTCATGAATTTCAAAGGATGCCCCTCACAGAGCGAGTTGGCCTCACTTCCCGTGGAATGAGAGCCACCGGCTCTGGACCCCTGCGGTGTAACAGCCCCACGCCTTCCCTCCTGTGCTGCCTCAGGAGCCGAGCTTCGTCCCAAAGACCATGCTGTTTGTTACACACTTTAGACTAATTGGTGACCGAGCCTTTCATTAAAATCAGAGCTCAGGCACTGGCAGTTGGGTCCTAAACATCGAGGCTGATTGTTAAAAAGCTCAGTTTAATGAGTGTTTCTTCTGGTAAAGGGGACCGTTCCCCCCTTAGCAATTCTATTTTGGGCCAGAAAAAAAGGGGATTGTAAAACCCGATGGACCTGTTTTGTGAAATTAAAGTTTTCACCTAATTCTTCAGCTTATGTTGTTGGAAATCCCAGGTTTATCAAAAAATCCTCCCTGAACTTTCAAATGTCCTCAGTCAGTAACATTTCCCCCTTATCTGAACATTCCTGTTCCACACTGCCCCATTCTGCCCATAGTCCGTGTGCCTGTGCGCTTTCCTTAGTTTTCACTGAATTTATTGGGGTGACATGGTTAGTAGAATGATGTAGGTTTCAGGTGTACAGGGCTGAATACATCACCTGGATATTGTCGTGCGTGTTTTGTCTGCTTTAACGGAAACGGAGTTGAGGATTTGGGAAGAGCCAGGTACGTGTGGGCGAGCCCTCGGTCCGGCTGGCCTTCCCAGTCCCTGACTCCCCGTGAGTTCCTTATTCCGGAGGAACTGGGTCACTTCAACAGGCAGTGCCTTCTCCTCTCCTCCACACTCGTGTCACTCGGCTGGACAAATGAGATCATGACACACATCTTCCCAAACCTTCGGGGTGAAGCTAACATACCTTGTCGAATTTTAGGGCCGCTCGGCTCCATGGCTTTCCTCTTCCCCCCGGTGATGTCTGCATCCTCCTGTCACCTTCTCCTCGCCTCCCGCGTGCCTGACTGGCTCCTCTGTGCCCCGCTGGCTCCTCTGGGTCTGTCTCCCACACGGGCCTCTCTATCCCCTGCACCCTCATCTCTATGGCTCTGGCTGGCTAGAACATGGATGTGTTTCACTGTTCATGCTTCCATGTCTGTCTTTCCCTAGAACATACGTTTTCTCTGTTTCCCATCTTCAGTTTTCTTCAGCATTCACATGGGCTCTGGCTGCGTTTCTTCTCTCATTGCCTTATCCTCTGTAAAGTATTCTGCTTACATTAAAGAAAAAAAACCACTGATGGTTACATGAATTTTGGCTCCAAAGTAGCAGAATATGAATCCTGTCACGTTTCTTTCCTCCAGCCCCTGCCCCGAGTAGCGTGATCTCTTGGTGGTTGCTCTTTTCATTATCAGTTGGTTCTTCTCTCTCCTTGCCTCACATATACCTCATCATGCTCCCAGTGTCCTGGGCAGAGCCTGTGATGAGAAGTCCTGGGAAAGGGACCTTCACTTGCAGGAACTCACAGGACCTCAGACCGCTGTCCAGTCCACCGGACCCTCTGCCTGGACGCGTGGCTCAGAGCGCCAGGCCGTGGGCATGTCCTGTGGGAGTGGCTGTCACTATGTAAGTGTCGGGCGCACACTGGTCTGCCTTCCCCAGATGCCAGCATCCCCAGGGGCGATGGGGACGGTGCGGGTGAGTATTCTGAAGGCAAAAGGACAGAAGTGGAGGAGAGTAGAGACACCAGTGATGAGTGGGGAGGTCATGGGAGAGTGTGCGTCAGGGAGAAACCGCTCCTGGGACGGAGGGATTGTAACACGTGAGCGAGTCTTCGTTCCCCCGCCTCTGGGTTTCCACGGGAACCCTGCTGTCGCCGGCAGATCATCTGGACCATTTTCCTACCATTGTCCAGCCCCTGCGACTTTCAGAGGACAGATGGACAGATGTGCTAGTCACCCAACTCAAATGGGGCGACGAGGCAGGTGAAGGACCTGCCGGAGTTCATTCAATTCCCCCAGCAACTCTGACACAGCGTGATCTTAGGTCCACGCCCAGGAGGCCTGGCCTCCTGTCCGCTCCGCCCCTCAGGTCGCCAGGCCTCCTCTAGGTCGGATCTGGACAGGGAAAGGCTCCTCTCTGAGCCTCATGCTTTCCTGTAAACAAATGCCCTTGATGTTTGAACTACTCTATTGAAAAGCACACAAACCAACAGGAAGCCCTGCTTCTGCTGTTATTTGTTGAATCCTTCAGCAGAGGGAGGGCGAGAGGGAGAGCCCCGCCGGATGTATGTAAATCGTCCTGCTTCTCTCTTCATTTCAGCGTGATCGCCGCCACTCTTATGTCTGTGTGTGTAGATGGCATGGTGGTGCCCTAAGCCGTGATGGGGCGGGATGGCTGACACGTGGAATGAGTGTTTCCTCCGGGTGCTGGGAGAGAAGCTGGGGCCAGGAGTCAGACCTCCCTTCTCAGGGTCCTGCTTACGGGTTTTCCATCGCTATGAACTTCCTTCCATGTGGGAACACTCAGGATTCAGGCTGGAAAGTCTGCCCTAGAAATCATCCTATGGATTCTGGTGCTTTTGTCTAAATAGTGACCCTTAGTTTAAAACACTGCTACCTTGCCCGGCCGGTGTGTCTCAGTGGTTGAGCGTCGACCTATGAACCAGGACAGTGGTTGGCAAACTGGCTCGTGAGCCACATGCGGCTCTTTGGCCCCTTGAGTGTGGCTCTTCCACAAAATAACCACGTGCGGGCGTGCACGCACAGTGTGATTGAAACTTCGTGGCCCACGCGCAGAAGTCGGTTTTTGGCCTGGGCGAGTCTATTTTGAAGAAGTACTGTTGATATTTGGCTCTGTTGATTAGTGAGTTTGCCGACCACTGAACCAGGAGGTCAGGGTTTGATCTCCTGTCAAGGCACATGCCCTGGTTTTAGGCTCGATCCCCAGTAGGGGGTGTGCAGGAGGCAGTCAATGGATGATTCTCGTCATTGATGTTTCTGTCTCCCTCTCCCTCTCCCTTCCTCTCTGACATCAATAAAAACCAATCAATGAACCCTGGTGCCTTGGTTTGGGCTTGGGGAGCACTTGGGTGTCTGGCCCCGGCCTGTGACCCCGCGCCCTCGTCTGTTCCAGGCTTGGCCGTGTCCCTGCAGCTGCTGCACGGAGACCTCGAGCAGATCCGCAGGGAGTACCCGTCGGTGTTTTCTCACGGCGTGTCCATCACCAGGAAGCTGGGCTTCTCCAACATCATCATGCCGGGTAAGTGGCTGGAGCTGCCCACGTGATGAAATGGACGGATTGTGTCTGTGTTCGACCCTGGAGACAGTTTTCAGATTTCGAAGCGTTCAGGTGGGCGATGCTGGTGAATGAGAGGAGGCACAGCAAGCCCTCACTGACTGTCGTCGGCAGGTCTGTGACTTTAGGCGAAAGGACGCAGAATGAAGCCAGTTTCCCCGCAGGCGAACTAATGGAGAGAAACAGGAGTTCAGTTTCTGCCGCATCTCATCCGTCTTATAACGAGATGACCTGACTTGGGGACCTGCTGGGTGTGCTAAGAAGCAGCCGTGTTTTAATAGTACCTACACTTGGATGATGTGAGGACAGGTGGCCTGGGAGGCGTGGCCGCGTGTCATCTGACTGTGATCGGAGGGAACATTGAGGTCGTGTCCAGAGAATGTCCCCCTCGGGTGGGAAGTGTCAGTGACGTTGCTGAGAGGAAGCCCTGTAGGTTTAGAGAAGTTATTGAGCAACATTTAGCCTTTCTTGGAGGATTTGTCACCAGAGATACGTGTGTGTGTGTGTGTGTGTGTGTGTGTGTGTGTGTGCAGCCGAAACACACTCCAAAAAGTGTTTCTCGGTGCTGGAGATGGGGAGAAGGGCGTTCGTGCTCCTTTTAGTGGGGTGGTCACATTGCAAGGTGTCAAAAATGTCAAATCGCTATGTTGTGCACTTGAAACTAATGTAACCCGTATAATATTGTAACCGGCTACACTTAAATTATTTTAAAAATGAGGGGGAAAAGGAGATTCACACTCTTTTTTTATAAAATATATTTTTATTGATTTCAGAGAGGAAGGGAGAGGGAGAGAGAGAGAGAGAAACATCAATGATGAGAGAGAATCATTGATTGGCTGCTTCCTCCACGCCCCCTACTGGGGATCGAGCCCAAAACCCAGGCACGTGCCCTTGACCGAAATGGAACCTGGGACCCTTCGGTCCACAGGCTGACGCTCTATCCACTGGGCCGAACCAGCCAGACGAGATTCACACTCTTAAAGCAAATGCCAAGCGGTAGTATTTTCTCAAGCTCCACAGCCCCCTCCACCACCAAGAAAAAGGTAGGAAGAGCAGATGAAGAGGCTGCAGGAGCCCACAGGGTTTGTAGAAAGCAGGTCGTCTCAGTCACAGTCAAAACCCACGTGTCACAGCGTGAGGGGCAGTTGCTCTGAGAGGCCCAGGCACGGTGTGCAGCGTCCTGTGGCCTCCCGGGGGGAATCACCCCCAGAGGCCAGGAGAACAGCTGGAGTCTCCCGACCTGACCCTGCGCAGGGCCCGGCCCCGCATCCCGTGCATGTGGTCGAAAGACGCTGTGCACAGAACGGGGACCTTGGTGCCGGGCAATCCCACTACTTGTTCCTTCTGAGCTATAAATACCTGGTATTTCCTCTTTAACAAAAAAGGACAAGTGTCATCCCACCGGGAAGCAACGGGATGGGCAGATCTGATCTAAAAAACACATGTCAGCGGAGAAGGCCGCCAGCTGCGGGTCTCTGGGCAGGATCGGTGAGCCGTGGAAAATGTGAGGCCACGTGACAGACACTCTGTGGCCTGAGTCACTCTCTGGGACGTGCCTGCTCAGGCGCTTGGGTCCGGCTCTCATGATGGACAGGAACTTGCTGTGGAGTCAGGCTCGCTCCCGTCTCTCCCAAGCCAAGTCTCCTGGCGGCTGTGAGGTCACCGTGTCCAGGAATTCTGGGAAAGACGTGCCCTGTAACTGTCCTCGCGGGCCTGCCATCCTCTTCCCTTTGGGTGTTGCTTCTGGGCTGCGTGCCGGCGCCCGAGTGTCAGACTGGCTTCTGGGAGCCGCCCCGCGGGGCTGTCCTTCTGTCGTCGCACCTCATAGATGCCAGGAGGGAAATACTGGGATATGGGGACATCGGACAGCGCCTTTCACCTCAACCCCAGGGGCGCCTCCTGGACACACACGCTCGTTGTTGAGAATGCGGCCTGCAGAGGCGGCCTGACGGGCGTGGAGACTGGCAGGGAGGGTGGGCGACCTTTCGTAAAAGAATAAATAGAAGATGTGTGTGGAACCCTGCGCTTGATGAACGGAGCTTTCCTCCGTAGAGTCCTTCATTTCCCTCCCGAGCAGATGTAAAACGGCTTTAATTCCCCCCCCCCCCCCCCCCCCCGCAGGTGAGATGAGGAACGACTTGTACATCACCGTAGAGAGGGGAGAGTTTGAGAAAGGAGGCAAGAGCGTGGCCAGGAACGTGGAGGTGACGATGTTCATCGTGGAGAGCGGCGGCCAGACCCTGAAGGTAAGGTAGTGGTTCTGGGCGAGACAGTCCCAGGCCATCGCTTTGGGCTCGTCCGGAGCGAGATCCGTTCATTTCTGACTTGCAGTATTTTCCATCTTCCCTTTCTTCTCTATCCCCGGGGATGTTTTAAATCATTAAAATGCCGTTCAGAAAGGAACGTCGGAAAGCTAACAGGCTTTTACAGTTTAATTGTTGAATTAACCGTGTCTACAATCTCCTCCTAGCCGTTATTCTGTAAATACAGTATTTTAAAGCCATTTCGTATTTTTCCTTTTCATCTGTCATGGTTTTGGAGACAAATACTTCCAATTGGCCATTGGTAAAAACAAACAAAAAATCACACCTTTCGTCCTGTGTATTTTCATTTTGACCAAAGGGAGGCGTGGAGACGGGTGTGAGGAGCTGGGGAGACGGCCCGGGTTCTCTGCGGAAGGGTGCTCTGTGTGAGCTTCCCGGGGGCACAGCACGGCTTTCACTGCAGAGGGCAAGCTCTCTGCCGTGCACTCGACCTTCACCCGGGCCGTGCCAGTGCCCGCCTCGCACACATCCCCGAGCCCCACCCGTGCACGGAGCCTGGGAGACCAGCCTCGGAGTGAAGCAGGCGCAGCGGAGCCAGCCCCAGGACCCGAGTGTGTGTGGGGAGCAGGCAGATCCCCGAAGCGAGCGCCCGGCTGCTTTCACAGCCATCTCCAGGGCGCTGCCTTTCATCACCCCTTTTCTCCGTCAGGACTTCATCTCCTTCGGCTCCGGGGAGCCCCCGGCCAGCGAGTACCACTCCTTCGTGCTGTACCACAACAACAGCCCGCGCTGGGCCGAGCTGCTGAAGCTGCCCATCCCCGTGGACAAGTTCCGGGGCGCGCACATCCGCTTCGAGTTCCGGCATTGCTCCAGTGAGTGGCCCTGGCTCGGCTCGGCCGAGTGTTGTGTGGATGAGGGGTGAGGGCGCCCCGGAGTGCAGTGTTTAATGGTTGATGTGGGGTAGATCCTCCCACTGTGGCCACTTTGAACCGCCAACGGTATGTCACCGACTTGCCCTTGGGGAGCGGGGTGCTCCGTGGGCCTCGTGCTCCGTGGGCCTCGTGCTCCGTGGGCCTCGTGCCCAGGACAGCCGGCTCCCACGGGCCACTAGCATGTGGGTGATTCCAGAGCCGCGAGGCTGGGCAGGTTTCTAAGGAGTCCATCTAGAGAGCAAAGGAGAGTCTGAGGATGATCCCACGGAGGGAGATCTTGGGAGAGGGGAGGGAGGCACGGCTGAGCTTAGGAAGGAGTAGCCAGTGAGGCGGGAGGAGAGTCGGGGGCTAAGTGAAGAGACACTTTCCAGAGGGGATCGAGCAGATGTGTCTGTCAGGTGCCAGTGATCAACTGAGGCAAAGATGGGGAATGATCATGACTTTTGCTTACTTTGTAAAGAATATTGACATTTGCCCAGCTTCACTCTGGAGCTGAAATGAATGATTAAAAAAGAAAATCCTGTGTGATCATTCCGTTTTCAGGGACGGCCTCGTGCGGGGGCCAGAGCCAGCAGGCAGGACAGCGGGTCTCTGTGTGGGGTCCTCTCGGGGGTTAAATGCAGAAGCAGCTGTGAGGGAGGGACTTTTCCTGAAGCCTCGTGTCTGACCGTCAAGGTCACCGTGTCTAACTCCCCCTCAGGTCTCACCTCCAAGCTGGGCTTTCCCATCCCGTGTCAGCCTCCACGTGCGGCCTGTGTGGGGAGGAGCAGCCACCAGGCCCTGGGACGCCTCCCTGCCTATCGCCAGGCAGGAGGAGGCCCTGGCGGGTGGCTCCTTGGTTAGAGCGCCGTGTCCATACACCAACGTTGTGGGTTTGATTCCCAGTCAGGGCACATACAAAAATCAACCAGTGAATGCATGAATAATGGAGCAACACATCGGTGTTTCTCTCTCTCTCTCCCTTTTCCTTCTCTCTAAAATCAATCAATAAAAAACTAAAATAGTTAAGTGCAGACGGAGAGTGGAGTTGAACACACAGGCTCCCTGAAAGCTTGCTCCAGGTTTCGGAGGAAGGTGGCGGCGGGAATCGGGAGGTCTAGGCCGCGCACCTCCCGTCTGTGATCTCAGTTTCCTTATCCACACTCGTTGCTGTTGGTCCTCGGCCCCTCAGCTGTTGCAGTTCTCAGTCAGGCACCTGAAAACCATGGCCCTACTTCCAGCTTCCAGACCCGATGCAGCGAGTCCTGCCGCCGTCCACCGCCTTCCCGCTGTTCCCAGCGTGCCTGGCAGGTCCCCAGGAGGCGGCAGCCCGGGCATGTGCCCTGACCAGGAATCAAACTGTGATCTCCTGGTTTATAGGTTGATGCTCAACCACTGAGCCACACTGGCCGGGCTCGAGACCCCTTTCCGTGAGTAGCAAGAGAAACACTGCATTTCACATGCGTTAGGTCATGCGTGCAGTCACATGTGTTTCTTGAGAAGCTCCTGTGGTCTTGCCACTCACTCTTGGAGACACCAAGCTTAGAATAAAACAAAGCAGAGAAGGAACCTGCCCTCCGTGGAGCTTACATCCCCAAGTGGGGGGTGGGATGTGATAAGAAAGGGGCGATACACAAATGAAAGAAGAATACCCGTCATTTCAGATAATGAGCAAGTTAGTCAAGGAGTGGAAATTGCTGCCGAAGGGGCAGGGATGGGGATGGGGCTGGAGGGGCCGCTGCCGACAGAGCTCCGTGGCTGGATGACTCGATCAGCGGCTTCTCCGCAGCCTGTGTCTCTGAGCCTTGTGTCGGCAGGTGCTGACGTGAGCCGGTAAGTCGTCGCCATCTTTGTTTTCCCCACAGCCAAGGAGAAGGGCGAGAAGAAGCTGTTTGGCTTCTCCTTCATCCCCCTGATGCAGGAGGATGGCAGGACGCTCCCAGACGGCACGCACGAGCTCATCGTGCACAAGGTAACGCGAGCGGGGGCTGGCGGTGGCAGGTCCCGTGTCCCCCAAGATGCCAGGGGTCCACGTGGCACCACCATCCGGCTTAGGGGTGTAACTGGGTTTTCCTGGGGTGACAAAAACGTCTATCAACTCTATGCAGTGTCGTTTCTATGTTCTTTAAGATTAGCTAGCTCAGCCTGGCTGGTGTGGCTCAGTGGTTGCACCAAGAGGTCACTGGTGTGATTCCCGGTCAGGCACATGCCCGGGTTGCAGGCTCGATCCCCAGTAGGGGGCAGGCAGGAGGCAGCCGATCAATGATTCTCTCTCGTAGATTTTCTATCTCCCTTTCCCTCTCCCTTCCTCTCTGACATCAATAAAAACATGTAGAAAAGAACCCCGGTGGTGCGTGGTGAGTTAGGAGCATGCCGGAAGCCTCCGAGAACTAGGACGGACAGGCTGTGAGACAGATGGGCAGCGTCTGTGGGCGGCGCTGTAGAGGGGGTGTCGCCCTCGGCACGCCCACGTGGGTGTGATGACAGCCCGTCCCCCACGCCCAGGGCCCTCGGCCTCTCGCAGGAGGAGGATTGAGGGCTGCTCCATGGGCATCACGGATGTCCATTTCCTCTGTCCTGTTCCCGCTGGTTTTAGCCCGGAATGACCACCCTTGCCTGAAGAGAGAGTTACATCAGGAATGTGAAGCTGTCTGTGTTTAGATCTGCAGTTCTTCTTACCTTTGTTAGCGGCGTTTTCTGGGAGGGAGAGATCCCCCTCAGGGATGGGACTGTCAGGTTCCCCTGAAATACCGTCCTCTCCGGTCGCCCGTCCTCAAAGGAAGGAGTTGTTTCAAAGCTGCCTCAGCTGAGCTGTTGGAAGAACTTGAGCATTTTTTCCAAAATTCTGTGCTGCCCACCAGCCAGGCGCAGTGCACGGCTCCCTCTGTTCTGCTCCTCACGACCACACCAGGGGCTTCGAGACGGGCAGGGAGGTCCCACGGGGTAAGGGGCGTGGGGCAGCCCCTCGTGTGGGAAGTGTCAGAGCTGGGGTTCCACCCCCGCCGGTCCCGGTCCGAACCCGAGCCTCGTTCCTCTTACACACCTCTGCCGCATTCCACTCCAAAGCCAGATCTACTCGTGATTCTGTTTGGAGCGTCTCCCGGGTCATAAACACGAGAGCCGGAAACTGTAATTCTCAGGAGGCCTCCTTTCTTTCTGTTTTTGAACAGTGCGAAGAAAACACGAGCCTTCAGGACCCTACCCGCTACCTCAAGCTCCCCTTCTCCAAGGGCCTGCTCCTTGGGACTAGCAGCCTCGCCCCCAAGACCACAAAGGAGTCTTTTTGGATCACGTCGTTCCTCTGTTCCACGAAACTCACCCAGAACGGTAGCGTCCCACCCTCTCGGGGTGCAGGGCTGGGGTTTGGTGGGCATCGTCGGTCACCAGCCGGCAGTTCAGACCCTGGAGGAGCACGACCCCTCTGGGGCGGGGGGTGGGGGGATGGGGGGGGGGGGAGATGCCCAGGAAAACGGGACCGTCCTGACCCGGGTCTGTACAATGCATGTCACGTGAGGGCCTCATAATGACCCAAGATTGGAGCTCACGTACACAGCTTTCCAGTCAACCCTCAAAACCGCCTGCTTAAAAAATGAGAATAAGCCGGACCAGTGTGGCTCAGTGGTTGAGCACTGACCTATGAAGCAGGAGGTCCCGGTTCTATTCCCGGTCAGGGCACCTGTTTGAGGCAGCCAATCAGTGAGTCTCTCTCATGTTTCTCTCTCTCCCTTCCTCTCTGAAATCACATAAAAATATATTTAAAAAAAGAGAGAGAATCAAGTGAGAGAAAGAACACCACCACCTTCCTCTCCCTGGTTTCTGGCTCCATAGACGCGGCAGTTGCAGGCTGTGGTGTAAGCCGGTTGGTGTTTAACTAGGTGGGGACGGCTTTGGGGTGTAGGTTCCTGTGTGTGGCAGGGCGTTTAGGAAGCGATGATTAATGAAGCAGGGTGATCTGCTGGGCGAACCGTCCTGAAAGCCACGTCTGTGATGCGGGGAGTCAGACACGCCGGGGTTCTTCCTCGTCGCCGCATGACGCGTCTGGCACGCACCCCGAAGTCCATGTGAATGAGTTGGGGGCCTGGTGTTGAGGAGAGCCACTCGCAGGGAGGCATCGCGCCTGGTGAAGCACTGTGCCTGGGCAGGGCTCAGAGCTGCCGGTCTCTCGGAGGTGCAGGGCGGCGCCTCCGAGAGATGTCTCCTCGTGGGCATCAGGCAAAATGTGTCCTGTCAACACGGACCCCTTAGCAGACACCTCTGGGTTCCCCGGGCCACTGTCTGTTTCTATACGCAGGGCCGGGGACATGGTTCTCTCAGGCTTATCTTCGTTTCGGTTTCTCCCCTTCCAGAGTATCTCTGGAGATGTGCTTTTTACAATCAGCGGCATCCTCTATTTTGGGGGACCTTGATGGAAGGCTCTTAGCCCCAGGTTAAGAGATGCCACGTTGCCCAGACTTTATCCGTCAGTGGGTCGTGATGTTCCCTAAATAAGGCCGCATGGGCAGAGCGCTGTGTGGACTATCAAGCATTTACCAAACCTGGAGCATGTTGGGGGGCCAGTCTCCCGCCCTGGGGTTGTGGGTGCTGGGAACACAGCGGGGCCGAGCCTGGCGTGGCTGGCTGCCTTGGGTTCTCAGCCCAGCGGGGCGCAGACAGACAGCCACAGCCTGGGACCCGTGCTCTCGGGTGAGACATGAATTTCTGTTCTGTTCGAAGGCGACATGCTTGACCTTCTGAAGTGGAGAACTCACCCCGACAAGATCCCAGGCTGCCTCTCCAAGTTGAAAGAGATCGACGGCTCCGAGATCGTCAAGGTACACGCGGTCCCTGTCCCTCTCGGGGCCCTCGGGGTGGGGCTGGTCGCTGGTCCCTGTCCCTCGAGGGGCCCTCGGGGTGGGGGTTGGTCCCTGCCCCTCACGGGGCCGTCGGGATGGGGCTGGTCAGAGGGGAAGGACAGCTCCCATTTGATGGGGGGATTTTCTTCTTCTCTCCCTAACAGTTTCTGCAAGACACCCTGGACACCTTGTTCGGGATTTTAGATGAAAATTCCCAAAAGTATGGGTCAAAAGTGTTTGATTCTCTGGTGAGTTTGCATTCCCTTTCATCACATCTTAACAGTGTCGCCTGTCCCTCTGGACTCGCCTAAGGCCGTTCTGGAAATGGACACTTGAGAGCGTGAGGATTCGCTTAAAAATTACAAAACGGCCGGGCTTGCCTGTGGTTTCCTAAAGCTCCGTTTTCTTCTTAGGTTCACATCATAAATTTGCTGCAAGACAGCAAATTCCATCACTTCAAGCCGGTGATGGACACGTACATCGAGAGCCACTTTGCCGGGGCCCTGGCGTACAGGTGAGCCCTTCCTCCTGGCGTCGCTTTAGCACCGCGTTGTGGGCGCTTTTCTAAGCAGACCCTCCCGCCCGTTTCCCCCGCACTTTAGGGACCTCATCAAGGTGCTCAAGTGGTACGTGGACCGGATCACGGAGGCGGAGCGGCAGGAGCACATCCAGGAGGTGCTGAAGGTAACCTCAGACGAGGCCTCTCAGGGCGCCGGGCGTGGCGATGCCTCGGGGAACAGGCCCCTCCACGCAGACAGGGGTGGGGGTGGCGCTCACTGCACCCCAAGGATCTGACTCGCACCCCGGCCGCTGCAGAGCTGGGGACACTGGAAGGGACCCCCCCAGGCTTGCCCACGGCACCCGCTCGGGATGCACCTTCCTCCTCTGGGCGCCTGAACCCCTGGGGTCTGGGCTGGCACTAGGGGGTTTGTGCGAGGACCGCAGGTGGGCGGTCACGCTTGGCCGTTCCCTGTTCTGGCTTTTATCACCATCTGGGAGCGATTCTCCTGACATTCGCTGAGAGAATGGGTGCTTAGCAGGGACCACGGAAGGGAAACAGGTTTTACCGGGTCTCCTACTTTAACATTGTCCACCTCCCGGGGCCGCGTGCTCAGGTGCATGTGGAGATGCTGAGACCTCACTTGCACACATGTCCAAAGAGAACACAGCTTCTTAAGGGGATGGCCCAGGAACTACCGGCCGTCTTCCGACGCCGGCTGTGGGCACCGCCCTATGCGGTGTCGGTGGAGGAAGGTAGACAAGTAGGCCCTTAATATTCGGATACGTGGATCACTGGGTCTGCTTGAAGGGAAGATACTAAGTGGCAAGAGTATACACTAGCAAAGCAAAATTAACTTTCGAGAACAGACTTCTTTTGTTAATTTAAAAATCTCTGAGGATTAAAATATTTTGTTTTTGCCTCTGAAGAATTACATAGAATTTTTATATTGATGTATTTAAAATTAAAAAAAAATTGTTCAATGATAGCGGACATTCAGTATTATACTAGTGTCAGGTGCACAGTATGGCGGGTAGACATGTGTGTAACTTACGAAGGGATGAGGCCCCCCATGAGTCTAGGACCACCTGACACCGTATGACAACATCATGTCGCTATGACAGTATTAACGACTGTCCTCCCTCTGCTGTGCGTCACCTCCCTGTGACTGTTCTGTCACTGCCAGCTTATACTTCTCACTCCCTTCCCCTCTCCCCCGGCCCCCCTGCTCCCTCCCCTCTGGCAGCCACGCAGAGAAATGTTAAGTGATCTAGACGTCTTCCCTCATTAGGCCTCAGAGAAAAGGGACTCTTCTCCCACATACACGTGCTGCTCAGAACCTCCCGGTCCTTTGCGTTTAAATCGGGGATTTGAAGCCTAACCCTGTTGCTGTCCCGGCTCCCTGCCTGTCCTTGTGTGTCAGTGCCGTTGCGCTCACTGAGGGTCACCGTGTCGCCGTTGTGCTGCAGGCCCAGGAGTACATCTTCAAGTACATAGTGCAGTCGCGCCGGCTGTTCTCACTGGCCACGGGCGGGCAGCACGAGGAGGAGTTCCGCTGCTGCATCCGCGAGCTGCTCCTGTCCGTGCGCTTCTTCCTCTCGCAGGAGAGCAAAGGGGCCGGGCCGCTCTCTCAGTCCCAGGTGCGTTGCTTTTCTTTTTACATATATTTTTCATTGCCCTGGCCAGTGTGGCTCAGTGGATAGAGCGTCGGCCTGCAGACCAAAGGGTCCCGGCTTCGACTCTGGTCAAGGGCAGCTATCTCCATTGCAGGCTGCTCCTCGACCTGGACCCTGGTCGGGGCACTTGCAGGAGGCAACCAATCGATGCGTTTCTCTCACATCGATGTTTCTCTCTGTCCCTTTCTCCTCCACTCTCTCTAAAAATCGATGGAAAAATACCCTTGGGTGAGGATTAACCAACCAATCAACCAAACAAATAAATACATTTTTATTAATTTCAGAGAGGAAAGAAGAGGGAGAGGGAGATAGAAGCATCAGTGATGAGAGAGAATCATTGATTGGCTGCCTCCTGCACCCCCCACACTGGGGATCGAGACCACAACCCGGGCATGTGCCCTGACTGGGAATTGAACTGTGACCTCCTGGTTCACAGGTTGACACTCAATCAACCCCTGAGCCATGGGGCCGGGCCGCCCTGATGTCTCCCAGCTCGTTGCTGAGAGCATGCCGGGAGTTGACCTGCGTTTCTCTCTTGAAGGCCGTGTTCCTGAGCTCCTTCCCTGCCGTGTACTCGGAGCTGCTGAAGCTCTTCGACGTCCGGGAAGTGGCCAACCTGGTGCAGGACACGCTGGGCAGCCTGCCCACCCTCCTGCACGTGGACGAGACGCTGCAGGCGGTGAAGCTGCAGTGCATTGGCCAGACCGTGGAGAGCCAGCTCTACACCAACCCAGGTGGGCGTCCCGCAGGGCAGCTCCCACGCCCGCCTCGCCTCCGTGGCCGCGGGGCAGCGACGCCGTCCAGATGGGAGACGCCAACCTCCTTCTCCACAACCTTGTGCCCGGGTGGCGGGATAAACCTGTTGAGGAGCCAGGCACAGGCGTGTGGCTACTCAACCCTGTTTCTGGAAGGAAGGGAAGCCCTGCTGGTGAGGGACTGGTCCCTGGGTGGGTGTAGGTGCGCTTCCTCGTCCTGTGAGGCCTGTGTGTTTGTGCGGGCGCTGAGGAAGGCTCCCTCCCGCCCTGAGTCCTTGGTTTGCGCCCTCTGATGTGTATTAGGAAGAAAGTCACATACGCCTTTTCCCGTGAGACACCTCACTACCTGGCTGGGGACCAGGACAGTGCTGCACCGACAGGCGGACGTGGCCGCCCTCGCCTTGTCTGTGGCCTTAAGGAGACAGCTCTGCTGTGCAGCGTTGTGTTTGCTGGAGGCGGGCACTTCACTAATGCCCTTCACTGTTCACCTGACGGAAGAGCCTTCCGTCCTTCGCTTCCTGGCCTTTTTTATCACCAGCCGATGCTGATCTTGCCTGGTTTCTCTGCATCCGCTGTTAGTGTTGTGAATTGCACCATTGGAGGGTTTGGCCTTAAATCCTCAGGATAGACTCGTTTAATCATAGTGAGATATGTATCAACCTGCATGGGTGTTGGTGACATTTTACACGGAGGTTTGCCTCTGTGTTGAGGGAGGTACCCATCTGTGGTTTTTTAAATCTTGTGATGTCGTTGGCCGATGTGGGCCTCGGCGATGCTTGCCTCCTTCAGTGAGTCCGTGTGGTCCCTGTTTGCTTGGTTTACTGGGAGAATTCACACAGACTTGTTACGGTTTCTTCTATAAAATGCTTCATAGGATTCATAGAAGCCACGTGGGCCTGGAATTTTCCTTGTAGGTTTCTAACAAGTTTAATTTCTTTGATCAGCACAGAGTCTAAGTATCCATTTTTA
>NW_005871066.1:81068-82965 GCF_000147115.1 Myotis lucifugus
ATGCAAATGTAGGACGCATGGGTGTTATAAACCAAGAGTGATTCCTCTGAGTTGTGTCCAAGGAGTTACCCCCTGGATGAAGTGAATGAGATGGGCCTGGAGCAGAGAATCAGATGCTGCTCAATGGGAGATGGGGCTCCCCACCACAGACAGGCCTCACCATTAGACAGAGACCCAGCAGCCATGGCCGGGCCCGGCCTGACACGTCACTGACAGGTGTGGGGGATTTCAGAGAGGAAGAGAGAAGGAGAGAGAGAGAAACATCAACGATGAGAATCATGGATCGGCTGCCTCCTGCACACCCCCTATTGGGGATCGAGCTCCCAACCTGGGCATGTGCCCTTGACTGGAATCGAACCCGGGACCTTTCAGTTCACAGGCTGATGCTCTGTCCACTGAGCCAGACCAGCTCAGGCTAAAAACCCTATTTCAGTAAAAGAGTGAAAACCCTTTTGCGTGCAGGAATCGTGGGTTGGGAAAAGGAGCTACTGGCTTTGAACATGGACCGTGTGGGACTGGTACCTTCTTAGCTACCTGTGCTAACAAGGTATCATCATCCCGTTCCTGCTGATGATGAAGTGGGAGGAAGGGGCTGTGCAGGGACGCTGACGGCTCCTCCTGCAGATTCCAGGTGCATCCTGCTCCCCGTGGTCCTGCACCATCTGCACATGCACCTGCGGCAGCAGAAGGACCTGGTCGCGTGCGCACGCATCCTCAGCAACGTGTTCTGCCTCAGCAAGAAGAACAGCTCGGTGAGTAGACACCCGTCCTCTTGGCCCGGCCCGCCGCTCCCGGACCTAAAGCCTTAACTGTCTTCAAAGACCCCCGTGGAGTCACCCCTGACGCCCTCCCTTCCATCTGCAGCTGGGTTGGACTTTGTGCTTTTCCTCTGGAGGAATTTTTTTTCATCTTGCGGGGTGGCTGTAACCCCCAATAACCTGGGCTTCCAAAGCTTGTATTTCAGGAAAGAACCGTGTCCCCATAGGAAGAGGAGACTCCACGCCTCCCACGTGTCTTTTTATTTTTTTCAACATATTTTTATTGATTTCAGGGAGGAAGGGAGAGGGAGAGAGAGATAGAAACATCAGTGATGAGTGAGAATCATTGATTGACTGCCTCTTGCACACCCCACTGAGGATGGAGCCTGCAATCCGGGCATGTGCCCTGACTGGGAATCGAGCCATGACCTCCTGGTTCATAGGTTAACGCTCAAGGCCACATGCTGTCAGCGGCCCGGCTGGGCTCTGAATCTGTCCCAGGGCCTCACCCCGCTTTGTATGTGGGTCCCGGGCACCTGCTGCACAGTCGGCGTGTGTGCTGGGGGTCAGCTCCTCGCTGCCTCCGCCCTGGTTTTCTGTAAGAAGGTCGCTCCCGGGGCTGACCCAGGGGACGTCCAGGGCCGCACAGCTCCGAGCTCTCCGACGCCTCCTTCTCTACTGGGAAACGCTCTTTCCCCCTTTCCCTGAGAGAGCGGAGCGCCGTGAGCAGAACGCCCTGAGCACGTGGGCCTTTCTCTCTGCAGGAGAAGTCCGTGCTGGAGGAGATCGACGTGATCGTGGCCAGCCTGCTGGACATCCTGCTGCGGACCATCCTGGAGATCACCAGCCGCCCGCAGGCCTCCGGCCCCGCCACGCGGCTCCACTTCCAGGACGTCACCGTGAGTCCCAGCCAGCGGCCGCGGGGCCGGGCGTGTGTGGGCCAAAGCCGCGGTCGCTGGGAGGGTGGGTGCTGCGGGAATCTGGGCTCTGGCCTTGGGGGTCGAGCACGAGAACTTCAGACGAGCACAGCAGAGTGTGTCAGACGGGCCTGTGCTCCGCCGGGTCCCCGCGTGCCCACGGGCCGGGCAGAATCACATGCAAAGGAAGCAGCATTTGTAACCACGAGGGTCCCAAGGCCC
>NW_005871066.1:83608-85146 GCF_000147115.1 Myotis lucifugus
ATAAACGGTTAGGGGCCTCGTTGTCACGCCTCCTTGCGTGTGTGCAGTTACTTCCCTAGTGAGAAGCCTTCACCCCCAGTGAGGAATTCCCACTCTGAATTTAGAAATTCATGAACAACAAGGAAATGGTTCTCTGGGGAGAGACTTTGACTGTGACATTATGGTGAATTTAGAGTAAGAAGACTTCATAGAGGGAGTTTGGGTCATAGTGGGTGTTTTTTTTTTCAATTGTCTATTTTAGGGTAGTTCAAAGCAAGTCACTGATGGGTCTATGTCTTATTGAAAAACATGCTTGTCTGTTTGTGTTTTAATTAGGGGGAGTTTGTTGCTTGTCTCCTGTCCCTGTTACGACAAATGACAGACAGGCATTATCAACAGCTTCTTGACAGTTTCAGTACAAAGGAAGAACTGAGGGTAAGTGACAGTTAAACAGTTTTTTAATGTCCCTTTTCAACTTCTCTCGCTCTTCTTCAACGTTTTCCGGACAGTCCCTTGACAGTTGCTTTACTATTTTCCATTAAACTTTAAGCTGCTTTTTCTCTGCTTTGTCCACGCATCTGCTCATCCGTCTTGGCTCTGTCAGGCAAGTATGTCAAACTCGCGGCCGGCATGCGGCCTGCTGGCTGTGAGTTTGACATGCTTCCTGTAAAGTTTCTATGCTCATGCAAAGTAATTAACTCTTATCTTGGACAAGAACGTAGCATTGAAAACACCTGTCATCAGCGTGCAACAGGCCAGAAACAGAGTAACAGAGCTAAGGAGACTAACCCTAGTTCAGTGGCCTTGGGAATATCGCCCTCAGGGAAGATAAGGGCTTACCCGTGAGAGATTCCGGCTGCTGTGTGCTGACGCGGGAGGGAGAGTTGAGGCTGATATTCTCGGTCAGCCTGTAGCCTAAGCCATACGCTGTGCTCGTCTGACACGCTGACGTGCAATAAAAAATATTGATGTTTCTAAATATCTGGTCTTGGCCGAGATTTAGGGCACTCTGCTGTTTCCTTCATGGCGTTCCCTGAAAGCTTGGAAGTTGATTGTCCTCAGTGGGAGAAAGGACCTGTCGTCTGTCCTTTTGTTGCTTTTATTTCTCTCCGTCCCTCCAGTTTTCCTCTGGGGACCCAGACATTATCAACAGCTTCGTAATGGGAAGGTTCTGAACTGCTGGGGGTGAAGTCTAGGCCGGTGGGGACGGTCGCCCTGATGGTACATGACTGGAAGCCTTCCCGGGGCCTTGGGGGGGGGGGACTTGTACATTTTTAAAAACATAGACAATGCGTACGGGTCACGTATCTCTGACTCTGAACTGCCTGGAGGAGGTCGTCTGATCTCAGAAGAATCCGTCAGCCACTCCGAGCGGTCGGCAGCTGGGTCAGAGGAAGCGAAGATTAGGCTCGGGCAGATGTAGACTCGAGCGGGCGGGTGATGGGCATGTTCATGCCCAAGCCCGAGCCCCCATGCTTACCTTCACTCTTGAGTTTAGGATTTCAGTGGGTGAGAAACGTTGGACCTCTACACACAGAAGGCCACCTTGTGGTTGAAAA
>NW_005871066.1:92377-101467 GCF_000147115.1 Myotis lucifugus
TTTCGTACCCTTTCAGCTAAAAAATTCTGTGATTTGCCAGGTCTGTGTTTAAGGACAGGCAGGGACTTTCTTTGCTCTCAGTTGGACACAGCGTGGGCGAATCAGAAGGTTAATGAATCTTAAAACCATTGTGCTCACAGCGGTCTGCATGGTGTATTTGGGGAACGGCTTAGCTTTGAGCATCTGATGCACAGTGTGCGTTATTGCTCTTTGCTCAAAGCATTGAGAATTCTTTGAAAGGGGAAAGCGGTGGAAATTCTTGCAAAGGCTCTTCCGAAGAGACGTAGGTTCCCAGAGGTCTGGTCCCGTTTTTGCAAAGATGCAGGTTCTTATTCCAGAAGCAGATTGCATGAGAAACCAGCTGCTTCTGCCCTCAAGTTGCAGATACTGGGCCTGCTTCCTGTTCACAAAGTCACTGTACTCACCTGTCCACACTCACCTGTCCACACCTGTATACACTTACCGATGGGAGGACTTGTCCTCGCTTCATGCCTTTCTCAAACCCGACAAAAACCTCCGTCAGCTCCACCAGCAAGCTGAGAGCTTCTGTCGAACCACCCTGTCCCCAAAAGCATGGCCTCTCACCTGTATCACTATCTGCATTTATTTTCAAGGAAGCGAATAGGTGAATGAGAAGCTATTTAAAAATCGTGTTGGGGGACCCACTCTTAGGCCCTTTTGCCTTTATCCCCTGATTCAATGTGATTCAGAGGATCCATTGGGCTCAGACCTGCCACCCAGTCAGACAGCATCCTCCAGCTCCACTGTTTCCGTCCCCGGCAGCCAGGGTGTTTCATCTTCTGTCTCCTGCTGGCTGGGGGCACCGTCCGCCTTCCCGGTGGCAGCCTTGCAGGGTTTCCATGCTGGACCATAGGAGGGTTTGGACCACAGTTTTCAGGAAATATGTTCTCTCTTTCTCTCTCTCTCTCTCTCTCTCTCTCTCTCTCTCTCCTTAGTGCTGACTTGGAGCATTTCTATAGGATCTGCCATCTGTCCGTGGATGGGCCAGCTTCTCACTTTCAGCAAAGATTCATGCAACCTCATCCTGTTTTGAGAAAGAAAATAGATAGAAAACACAAAGATATAAATGAATGTTTCTATATATGTATAGTGATTTTTTTTAAAAAGGGAGAAAAGAAATGAGCCTTGCCAGTGTTTATAGCTCCTAGAAAAGGGCTCCAATGTTGAAGCTGGGCTGCAAGTATTTGTGTTGGACTCGACATGGAGAGGTTCTGGCAGCAACCAGAGCAGCCCCGCGGGGCGTGTAAGTCCCGATGCTCCATCTGAATGAGCCCCTTAGGGTTCTGTCTCCTCTTAACCCAACCGATCTCGTCACTTCACACAATCCGATCGGACCATTACTTTTCCTCTTGGGCACATACCTTTTGTTTCCATTTGCCTAGAAACGCCCCTTGCCCAGGGGAGCAGAGAGAGAGCACTGTTGGGTGTGTTGCAGGTGGAAGCCAAGCTCATCGACAAACTGGATAGCCTGATGTCAGAAGGCAAAGGGGACGAAACCTACCGGGAGCTCTTCAACAGTATGTGAGTAATGGTTCGTCTCCACTGGTCCTGCCCGGGGATCACGTGTCACCTTAGGCAGCCGAGAGCCGCAGACAGCGTGGCCACACGGGTGTGCCCGGCCGGTGTGGCGGGAGAAACTCAGGTCGTGGCCTGACTCTGGATGATGGGTTTTATATCATTGATTGAACATGTCGTCTCATTTTAATCTCTAACTAGCTCAGGTCACGTGTTCTACAACAGATCTCGCTCTTTTCCTGCCTAATAACGTGAGAACCAGGGCTGGAGGGTAATGTGTTTAAATAGGGTTAAGAGTGGAGGAGCCCCCCAAAGTGGTGTGATTATTGTTGGGGCTCAGCGCTCCCCAAAGCCGCAGCCCCTGCTGCTCCGCTGCTGAGATGTGCACCTTCACCGGTTCCCAGGCTCCATCCCTTCTGCGTGCTGAGGGCTCCCTCAGCATTGCCAGCTGCTTCCTAAGTGTTTCCCATCAGAACGTCACAGAAGCAAGTCCTTTCTAGTAGGTTCTCAACGGGGATTCACACGGAGGATAGAGGGGCTCTGAGGTTGTCCTCAATAGACGTGAGCACAGTCCCCGGATGAACGGCTGGCCAGGTCCTCCTCCACAGTGAGGGGCCCGAGAGGACACCTAAGCGTGTTTAGGAATTTAACTCGGACCCTGGTTTTCTCTCCAGCTTCCTACGGGTCTTAGTCCTTTTCAAACCTAGGGTACTCCTGAGTGTGTAGGTATCCCCTAAAAGGAAGCATCATGCTTTAATACTGAGAGCCAGATATACATTCTGTCGTTCATGTCTTGCTCCCAGATGTAGAGTCCCGATGTATGAACATACTAGTATAGAGGAGCCCTGGCTGGTGTGGTTCAATGGATAGAGCGTCGGCCTGTAGACTGAAGCGTCCTGGGTTTGGTTCTGGTCAAGGGCACGTACCTTGGTTGCAGGTTCCTCCCCAGCCTGGGCCTTGGTTAGAACTCATGCAGGAGGCCACCAATCAGTGTGTTTCTTTCACATTGACGTTTCTGTCTTTCCCTTTTCAACTCTGTCTAAAAATCAATGGAAAAATATCCTTGGGTGAGGATTAACAAAACAAAAAAAAAAAAAGAAAGAAAGGAAAGGAAAATACAGAGGTTTGAAAACTATCATTAGTGACTGATAGATTTCAACTTGCCTGATTCAGAATCATTCTCCGAGCTTTTAAAAAAATTATGTTGAGAGGACAAGTGGAGAAAGGGTGTGCCGGTTCCTGGGGTGGCGGTGGGGTGGGATGGTGGTGACAAAGCGCGCTCTTTGTCCTGGGTCCCGAACAGCACCGTTTCCCTCCGACGCTGTCATTACACTGGCACTTGCAGTAATTCCTCCCCACGCCCGCCTCCACTCCCGGGCACCGAGTGTGGGCCTGCTGACAGCTGGAGTGGAGCGCAGAGCTGATTAAAACCTCGTCCAACAGCACAAATTGCTTTTGAGCACGGCTCTCGCTTTGGTGACGAGTCCTTGGTTTGAATAAAGCACTAAAATGAGGAAGCACTCAGTGTGATGAGCCCCTTGGGCTTTGTGATTAATTTTTATAAGAAATTCGCACGAGTAATAAATATGCACCTGGCTCTAAGGTGCTTCTCCCTGACTTTAGTAAAGGCCTGATAGTGGCCTTTTGGGTTGCTTATGTATAAATGTGATTTTGAAATAGCAGATATGCCCTGGCATAGAAATGAAACCAATAATTAAAATATTAAGCATCGGTAATTAGGACTGTTACAAGTTCCTGATCCATTCAGTGGAAATTTTTATTCTTTTGTTGACTTTTAACACATTACTGGAAACGTTACCATAAATATTTTTCTTTTGTGCTTTTGTGATAAGCATATTGGGAATAAATAAAATTCTAAAGTGATAATTACATATCATTACTACCTGGGCTCAGAAGAGAGAGTGAAAATGTAATTATATTTTGGGTAACAATAATATGCACTTTTTGGTCATAGAAATCACAATGAATTAGTGTAGTCACAGTGAGTCACTGCGCACATTATGAAGTAGGAACACACGTTGTCATGGGATGATCTCATCTGTTCTCTGTAATTCATGTCTAAGACTTCTTAAAATTTGTTCAGAAACTGCCGACAGGTGTGCCTCAGTGGTTGAGCATTGACCTATGAACCAGGAGGTCACTGGGTTCGATTCCCAGATCAGGGCACATGTCAGGGTTGCAGGCTTGATCCCTGGTAGGGGGCAGGAGGCAGCCAATTAGTTGATGTTTCTCTCTCTCTTCTCCTCCCTCCCTCGTTCCCTCCCTCCCTCTGAAATCAATAAAAATACATTTTTTAAAAAGTTCAGAAGC
This sequence comes from Myotis lucifugus, assembly GCF_000147115.1. Lineage (NCBI taxonomy): Eukaryota > Metazoa > Chordata > Mammalia > Chiroptera > Vespertilionidae > Myotis > Myotis lucifugus. The sequence continues at coordinate 96,245 of NW_005871066.1, forward strand.
TGAAGGCAGGTAACCAACTGCCTTCTGAAAAGGCAGCACTTGCTAAAGTGGCATTAAAACGAGACTTTGCATTTGTATGACACCTTCCCAGGAACCCGTCATCTTTCTCTAATCCCAGCAGCATCTTTATTTACCCAGACTGCACCTCCCTGAAATAAGAGTCAGGATTTGTTACTCTTAACGATGCTGACATTTCGGGTCATAGACGCCAGGGGATGGGTCAGAACAGGGCATCAGAACCACGCGAGGCCCCCTAGCTGCCCTTAGGCGTCATGGCGCCTGATTGAGCACCTCCTGGGCCAGAACTCGCCTGGGGCTGGGACACGGTGGGTGTGCTGTGGGAACACACAGGGTGCTCCCAGCCTTGGGGGTCCTCGGGGAGCTTTCCAGAAGGTGTAACTCCCATCTCAGCTTTTCCCGCAGTCGCTGCTTTATCGTACGCTGCTCCGGATAATGCAGTCAGAGACCTGTATTGGTGCTCACACACCAAGTTGTAGTTTGCAGACAGGATTAGCTCTTACACACACTTCAGGTGTGTGACCCTTTTCTGCGGATGAAGAGCAGGCGCAGGCACAGGTGTTTAAGGTACGAGTGATGGTCTCAGCACAGTCCTGTTCCGACAGAGCGGGAGATGGGGGGCCAGGGCCTCCCCCAATGTTCCTTCATGGGTCCAAGCTGCTGAGCACGGAGCCCTCCCGCAGGGTCGTGGAGTTCTGCAGTCCCACACTGTGGAGTCTCATTGCTTGTCTGTTGGCAATAACACGTCACCTGTGCTGTCCTTAGACTTGTCTCTGTGTCCTCAGCACGGTGCACGGGCATGACTGTGGACCAGGTGAGATGGCTCCTCTTGCCCAGCCGAGTGGCTCAGTGGTTGAGCATAGACCTCTCCCTCCCTCTCCCTTCCTCTCTGAAATCAATAGAAATATATATTTTTTTTAAATTGCCTCCTCTTCCCCTGAGTCTCCTGTCAGGTAAAATCGCAGGGGGAACTTGGACACCAAGAACCAGCCTGGCTGCCAAAGGCCATAAGTTGGGTTCTAGTCTCAGCCCCCGCCTTTGGGTGCTGGGCTCTTCGAGGAGGCGTGCTCTGCAGAGCTCTGCCTCTTCTCGCAGGAGGGCGTGTAGCTCTGATGTCTTACTGCTCCGGGAGGCTGTGCAAAGGGAGAGAAATCTCCCGTATTTTTAGCTCGCTTACCTGAGCCCTTTGTCTCCCGGCCCCTGGAGTCTGTGAGGTGTGGGCTGGCACCGGGGAGGCTGCTGCCGCACCCGCAGGGCGTGGGCAGGCAGTGCCTATGTCAGCACTCGGCTCACTTCCACTTTGGCATTGAAGCCTGAAATAGTGCTATTTAGGGGTTGTTTTTGTTTTTACAAGAAAACACTTTTTTAAAAAAAAAAAGGTTTTTATTGATTTCAGAGAGGAAGGGAGAGGGAGAGAAAGATAGATGGGAGAGAATCATTGATCGGCTGCCTCCTATACCCCACACTGGGGATCAAGCCCGCAACCTGGATATGTGCCCTGACCGAGAATCGAACTGTGACCTCCTGGTTCATAGGTTGACACTCAACCACTGAGCCACACCGGCTCGGTAAAGAAAACACATTTTAGTGAAACTGAGGGATCAGTCAGGGCAAGTCCGTCCTTTCATATGCTTCCCCCTCCCCCCCCCCCCCCCAGTCACAATCTAGGAAACAGCTCAGAATAAACCTGAAAACCAAACTGATCAGGAAGGTGTAGGCAACAGATTCGGAGACAAGACAGAGGCTGGGCCCGGGGAGGCAATAGCTGGAAGTGGGGAGAAGGGAGAGACCATAGCCACAGACCCCCCCAAAATAGCTTTTTTCTTTCCTGCTTCTTTTTCCACTAAGCACAATAGACAGCAGGCTTAGGTGGTACTTGTAAGAAGTGTTTTCTAGGTTATTTCTGAAACCAGGATGAGACACAGGATTTTAGACAGAAATGAGGATTATTCCATCCAGAGGGGCAGGGAGGCGTCTTCACAGGTCCTGCTCAAGGTCCACCTTTTACCACGGGGACAGATTCAGCCCTACAGGCTCTGCCAGTGTCTGCTTCACCCTAGGACAGTGGTTCTCAACCTTCTGGCCCTTTAAATACAGTTCCTCATGTTGTGACCCAACCATAAAATTATTTTCTTTGCTACTTCATAACTGTCATGTTGCTACTGTTATGAATCGTCATGTAAATATCTGATATGCAGGACGGTCTTAGGCGACCCCTGTGAAAGGGTCGTTCAACCGCCAAAGGGGTCGCGACCCACAGGTTGAGAACCGCTGCCCTAGGAGAAGCGGGAATGAGTAAAATAGGTGCTAATTGCTGTGACTTATTATGTTGTGTTTAGATAGCGCCTCTGCCCCAAGGTGCTTGAGGCTAGGGGAGAAGGCAGGAGGCAGTGCTCTGGTACCTGTCACCTGCCCACTGTAACCACCCCATAGAAAGTCCCCTGTGATTAATGACGCCATGTATGAAGCTGTTGCCTGCATGCACCAGACAGTACAATATGTATTGAGTGGGCAAATGCTAAGTGAAAGGAAAAAAACGCCACACGTCACTCCGTCTGTGCAAGGGTTTTCCTGGGGCATTGCACTGCGGTAGAATTGCTCGGATGAGGATGCGCTCCACGGAGAGGTAGGGAGCCGGTTTCCCGGGAATACAGCAAGGGCTGACCTGACAGTGCACTCGCAGGTGTGCTGTCTCCGCTGGCCACACTGTCCTGGGCTGTGGGGAGGTGCGAGCCTGCTCCCGGGAGGGAGAAGCTGGGAGAAAGGGTGTGTGAGCTGCTCGGGGCTTGCCTGTGTGAAACTGTGATGCTGTGCACGGGTTCGTATTTCACGACTCGGAGAATCTAAACATCCATTTGCTTTGTCAATGCTTCCGGGATTAGAATTCCACTCTTTGGTCCCTATCCTAGGTAAGACATTGTTTGCAAATTGTGGTCCTTGTGAGATGTTGCTGTGGTTGCTAAGGCATTTAAGGTGCTGATGAAAGTAAAATGGTCGTCATGGTGACCGATAAAAATAAATGTTGAAAATGCCCGGGGTCCTCTCTTTTCCAGTCTGCTGAAGAAAATCGAGCGGGAAACATGGAGGGAGAGTGGGGTCTCCTTGATCGCCACGGTGACGCGCCTGATGGAGAGGTTGTTGGATTACAGGTGAGTTGGGTGCCGTTTCCCAGGTGTGCTGCGCCCTGGTTAGGGACTCAGAGTCGGACAGTCCCCATACACCTGAGCTCCCCCCACCCCCCTCTCCACCCCCGGAGATCTGATCCACGGCCGTGAACCTGAGGCCTGAGATAACGCTGTGCACTGCTGGCTCAGGACGTTTCTGTGTCGCTCCTCTTTCTGTTTTGTTTTGGTCGGCAATTCTTTCCAAGTCTCAGTGGATGGAGAGGGTTCTCAGAGTCCCGTTAGTAAAGGGGTTTTGGTTTTGTTCGTTTTTATCTGGACTCGCCCATTAGAGCCAGTAAGCAGATCCATCCATTTCGGGGTGAAGATGGAGTGTTGGAGAATTAGACAACCATGCTCCTTCCATAGACAGCGTTTTATTTTTAACTTTTAAATGATCTAAACTGGTCAAGCGGTTTGCTCCACTTGAATGCATGGTGTTTTTGTTTTATTTCAAGAATGAACCTTCATTCTCATTGTTGATGGCCGGGCTTACCCGCCCCTTTCCACCCACATTAGAGGCGTATAATACCACACCTTCGCCCCGCTCCCGAGGCCCCGCCCACTGAGAGGGAGGGCTGCCCACTGGAGGCTCAGGAGTCTGTCACCCCTCACCTGAGATCCTGCAGCCTGGGGCAGTTGCCTGGGGGCAGTTGCTGCAGTCCCTGAGCCTTCTGCCTCTTACTTCCCTGAAAGATCAGTGTGTGTGCATCCGGGAAGGAAGCTCTGGGTTCTGACTGTTGTTCTCTGTTTTCAGGGACTGCATGAAGGTGGGCGAGGTGGACGGCAAGAAGATCGGCTGCACAGTGAGCCTTCTGGTTAGTGACCCACCCACTCCCTTCCTCCTCACAGCCTAACATGTGTTGTTTTACAGAAATACTATGTTTTGTTTGGTTTCGATCCACAGTGTTTTTTTATCCGATATTTCTTAGAAGAGTTTAGAAGTGTATCTAAAGGAGGCCTAGCGAGTCCCACCAGTGTGGCTCAGTGGTTGAGCATTGACCTATGAACCAGGTGGTCACAGTTCGATTCCCGGTCAGGGCACAGGCCTGGGCTGGGGGCTCCATCTCCAGTGTGGGGTGTGCAGGTGGCAGCCGATCTATGATTCTCTCTCATCATTGATGTTTCTTTCTCTCTCTCTCTTTCTCCCTCTCTCTCCCTCTCCCTCTCCCTCTCTCTCTCTGAAATCAATAAAAAATATATTTAAAAAATAAAAAAGGCCTATCGAGCTTCAGGTTGAATTAAATCCCAGGAAATTACCCGCTCCAGCATTGCAGACGCACCCATGGTGGCCCCGGGGCCTGGAGGCGGAGCCTGGAGATCCCAGTGGGAGCCATCTGTCCCCTGTGGCTCAACGGGATCTGTCATCCTTTATCGCTCTCTAGAAACAAGCAGCGTCCCCTAGGACTTTGTACTTCTGTTTAGACAGTTTCTTTCCATCGTAATAAATATTAGTGATCTCTTCTTTTGCGACCAAATGACTCTTCTGTTAAGCCAATTTTCACTTTCTACCTTATTTGCAAATTAAATGTATGATGCCACCATGGTTAAGGCTTGGGTTATAAGTAGGATGATCATATAGCTTACCCTCCCAACAGGACATTTTTTTTAAAAAAGTCAACTTCTTAAGTCCTCTAAGGAAAGTTCTTTACTTTAGCTCCATCACCACTCCCTTCATTCCAGAGCTCTAAAAACAGAATCACAGGGCAGGAATGGGTTGGAGGGTGGGGCAGAGTGGCAGAGGGAGTGAACGTACCCTATTCCTCTACATGCAACGCCCCACCCCTGCCCCCAACTTCTTATCCAGCAAAGCTCTATCCACCACCAAGAATCAGCTTAATAGAATAAACCACTTAGGGCTGAGGCTCAGAGAAAGTCAAAGACCCCACAATCTCCTTGCCTATTAAGCTTCTTAGAAGTTAGAATGCTGCTAAAGAAAGTGATATTATGGCCAAGCTACTTAGAAAAAATACAAGAATGCTAAATTGTGAAGAGGGAGGCCAGTTTGGGGGTTTATGAGCATCTATCTTTAACTAGATGATGC
>NW_005871066.1:101567-125568 GCF_000147115.1 Myotis lucifugus
GATTTCAGAGAGGAAGGGAGAGGGTGAGAGAGAGGGAGAAACCTTCCATTGATGAGGATTCACTAATTGGATGCCTCCTGCACACCCCCTTCTGGGGATCGAGCCCCCCAACTCGGTCATGTGCCCTGACCAGGAATCAAACTATGACCTCCTGGTTCATGGATCGACGCTCAACCACTGAGCCACACCGGCCAGGCCCAACAGGATATTTTTTAGAGTAAAAGTAAATATCATGTAAGGATAACAGGCAAAACTGGAACTGCCCTGGGAAAACCACATTTATATTAAACCGTCTCGTAAGTAACGATTAAATTGAGTGATGTTCTCACCACAGGGCAAAAAAATGATTGTTCACGTAGACATGCATTGTTCAGTGATCAAAAAGGGTAAGTTCATGCTTTTGATCATTCCCCTTAATCAAATTTGAAACAGGGGACCATGTGACTGTTTCCATTTCTAAATTGGTGAGTGTCTTGGCTTCTTTGTCTTATTTTAAAGAAAAATGAGCCTGACCGGTGTGGCTCAGTGCTTGAGCATAAACCTGTGAACCAGGAGGTCATGGTTTGATTCCCAGTCCAGGCACATGCCAGATTGCAGCTCAGTCCCCAGTGTGGGGCATTCAGGAGGCAGCCAATCGATTCTCTCTCATCATTGATGTTTCTATCTCTCCCTCTCTGAAATCAATAAAAAATATATTTAAAAAAAAAGAAATAAATGAAACCACACCATCTGTTCTGAGCATGTATTCCTACTCTGTCTGTCTCTCGCGTTTGCTGCTCTGCATAGACCTCTGCCTGGGAGGCATGTTCTGCCCCCTCTGATTCTGTCTTGTCTGTTCATTGGCTCCAGTCTTCTTGTATTGAGTTCAGTTGTGTTTTTAAATATATATTTATTGATTTTAGATTGGATGGGAAAGGGAGAAATAGAAACATCGATGATGAGGAGGATTATTGACTGGCTGCCTCCTGCACGCCCCCTACTGGGGATCGAGCCCACATCCTGGGCATGTGCCCTGACCCAGAATTCAACCGTGATCCTCTGGTCCATAGATTGATGCTCAACCACTGAGCCACATGAGCCGGGCAAGAATACTTCTTATTAAAGGAGCAAAACCTATGACGTGGAAGTGAATCGTTCTAGCTCATACTCCATCTGGAACCTTTTTGATGTTTTTGTAGCAGCAAATGGTTCTGTTCAACCGCTCACTCCCTCTCAGAGATGTTTTTCCCCTCGGGGAAGATCAGCTCCAGACTGTCTCAGGAGAGCTCTGGCTTCCTTCACGCTGCCAGCGTTAACTGGAGTGTTCGCCGTACAAGTGCATAATCCTTGTCATGACTCATGCTGGGAAATGTAATTATTGTTTTGTTCTCGGTGTCAACCGTTTCCCCAGACATATGTGCATATTCTCCTCTGCTGATGGGAGAGATCATTCTGTTTTTTTAAAGAACTATTCATTTCCAGAGTGAGTCTTATTTTTGTTCTCAAAGAAAGCCGCTTCTTACCAGATAGCTATTAGAGCAAATCATCCTTTAGTAACGTAAAAATCTGCTGTGGGATGTTAGATGTGTGTTGATGCTACAACACTGCTTGCTAATTGAAATGATTTGAGTTATAATGGGAGCTGTGAATGGCGTTATTTACTTGGTTGTTTAAAGAATGCCAAGATTGCCCGACCATAGCTCAGTGGTTGAGTGTCAACCTATGAACCAGGAGGTCACAGTTCGATTCCCTGTGCTTGGGTTGTGGACTCGATCCCCAGTGTGGGACGTGCAGGAGGCAGCCGATCAGTGATCCTCTCTCATCATTGATGTTTCTATCTCCCTCTCTCTTCCTCTCTAAAATCAACAGAAATATATTTTTTAAAAAAAGAATGCCAAGATCTACAGGAGAAGAAAAGGGAGAGGATAATGATACAAATTGGAAAAAATGTCATTCAATTACATGTCTGTGTCTCAAGGATAGGAGAGCCCTCATAGTGAAGAATGGACTCCTGGGAGGTGGTATTCAGGAAGGGCATGGGCAGATGGTCCTCAGGCTTCAAGCTCAAGTTCAGTATTACGAGCCACATTAGCTAGTTTAGCCCGTTACCAAAGCCCTCTCTAACGAATCAGCTCCAAAAACGTGGAGAATCCGTGGCCAAACCTGTCACTTCTTCAAGTCATCAGATGTGTTCCCATCGCCACACATTTTCCTTATTCCTCATCCCAAGTAGCATCACCCGAAACCAGGGCCCACAATGATAGGCGTCCCAGTGCTGTAGCCAGGATGTCACGTCCAAGGGCTCTTTGGAAAGAGCGCGTCTGAGTCTCAGCGTGCCGCGCTTCTGCTGGAATCGGACTTCCTGTGCTCTGTGTACCACGTTCAGCGAGGAAGGGTCCTTGCTCACGTGAAGGACTAGAGGTGGATGCTGATAATGTACCTACCTACCTTCATTCATTCATTCATTCATTCATTCATTTATTTTTGGTTAATCCTCACAGGAGGATATTTTTTCCCATTGATTTTTAGAGACAGTGGAAGGGAGGGTAGAGAGACAGCAACATCAATGTGAGAGAGAGACATCGATTGGTTGCCTCCTGCATGCTCCCTGACCAGGGCTGGGGATGGAGCCTGTAACCGAGATACATGCCCTTGACTGGAATCAAACCCGTGAGCCTTCAGTCCAAGGGTTGGTGCTCTAACCACTGATATAACCAGCCAGGATGGTGATGTACCTTTAAATGCCAAGAGCATGGGTCCAGGTTACCTTCAAGTTGAGTCTCTGATAACATTAAAAAGTGTTAGGGAAATTTAGGAAGATCAAGCTACTTTTCATATGAATATTTTCAATAAGCTTGTCTCCATAATAATAATTTGAAACAAAATACCTTGTTATCAATCCATTTATGTTTTGTACGTCAACTGGAAACATTTAAACTCCAGCACAAAGGAGCTCTCATAACACCCCAACAACAAAGAGCCTTTCTTTCCCACGTTCACACGATCTTCGGAAGGAAAAATTGCATTTGCGTTGTTTTGACTCAGCCTTACCGATGTGTCTTATTTTTCCTTCGAGTAAACGTGTTCGAAACTTGAAACGCCTTTGGATATCACTAATTAACTTTAATAAACAGGTTAATCTGTTACATATTTCACGATTTTAGTTGAATAGGCTGATGGTCCATTGGCAGCAAAACTAACAAAAAAATGGTAGTCAGTAAGGCTATGTTCATCAGTGGTGATACCACCGCAGACATTCCCAGCGCATCCCGTCGCCAGGTCCTGTTGAGCACAGCCGGTGTTGAATAAAAGCATGCCCCTGGGCCTCCGTACTACACACTGCTAAAGACATTTATACGAACAATCCATTCTTTTGGTTCAATTTCATGACACGTCAGCAGAGTAAAAGGCAGGTATTTGCCGGCCTGACTGTTGAGCAACTCTCCACACTTGTACTTTTTTTCCCCCAGAACTTTTATAAGACGGAACTGAACAAGGAAGAGATGTACATCCGCTACATCCACAAACTCTACGACCTGCACCTCAAGGCACAGAACTTCACAGGTAATTCTGTCTTGGGCTCCGGCCGGGGAGGGTGGACCCTGGTGTGTGAGACACGGTAAGTCCTCTCCTTTTTGGAATTAGGGCTCAAGCATTTCTGCTTTAAAATTGAAATTTATTTCTTATGTAATTGATTGTCTTTTGTTCTCTGTGTTCCAGCCTCCATATCAGATAAAGAACCACCTATTTTTTAATAATGGAAATTTATTTTAAGCTAGAGGCCCAGTGCATGAAATTCGTGCAGGGGGGGGGGTGGTCCCTCAGCCCAGCCTGCACCCTCTCAAATCTGGGACCCCTCAGGGGATGTCCAACTACCGGTTTAGGCCTGATCCCCATCTCGCAATCTGGGACTGCTGGCTCCTAACCACTCACCTGCCTGCCTGCCTGATTGCCCCTAACCCCTCTGCCTGCCAGCCTGATTGCCCCTACCTTGCTCCCCTGCCGGCCTGTTCGCCCCTAACTTGCTCCCCTGCTGGCCTGATCACCCCTAACTACCTGTGCCTTGGCCCCCAGCCTAAGCCGCAGTCTGGCCTCCCTCTGCGGGAGGCGACCGGGCTGATCAGGGGAAGGCGCCGCCCCCATCACCCTGCTGCTGCTGCCACTGCTGGCCGCAGCAGCTGTAAGGCCTGAGCCCAGGGTCTCGCAGCCGCTGCAGCCACCGTGGCTTTGTCCAGATGGACGTCCGGAAGACATCCGCCCTAGTTAGCATATTACCCTTTAATGGTATAGATTGGATTTATTTATTTATTTATTTATTTTTTAAAATATATTTTATTGATTTTTTACAGAGAGGAAGGGAGAGGGATAGAGAGCTAGAAACATCGATGAGAGAGAAACATCGATCAGCTGCCTCCTGCACACCCCCCACCGGGGATGTGCCCGCAACCCAGGTACATGCCCTTGACCGGAATCGAATCTGGGACCCTTCAGTCCGCAGGCCGATGCTCCATCCACTGAGCCAAACCGGTTTCGGCTAGATTGGATTTATTTATGTATTTTGGGTATTTCATTTTAATTTGTATGCTGGCTTTTTAACTATATTTCTTAGCATCTTTTTTTCGAGGTTGTTTTGGGTGTTACAAAATGTATCCCTAACTTTTCAGTCTACTCAGAGTTAGTATTTTATCACCTAAAGTTAAATGTGGAAAGTTTACAGCCGTAGAGGTCCCTTTGTCTTCCCCACTTTATGTGGTAGCTGTCATATGTATTCCATCTACATACAATGATGGCCCCACAGACATGCTGAGAATTTTGGTTTCTGAGCAGATCATATTGCCTGAGAGTTTAAATGGTCATTTTTAAGTAGCTGGTAGCCAGATTTTGAGAGAAATGCTCAACCTAGTTTCTATATCTGTGGGAAAAAAACCCGGTAGGCTTGTTGTACTTAAAGTCCATAAAAAAAGAAGCGAGAGAAGCAACGGAGGACGGTTCCTGCAGATATATAGCAGCTCTATTCTGGTTCTCTAAAGAAAGTCCAAATCTGGCTGGGTATATTTTGGAGATGGAAAAACTCTTTAATTTGTTTGTAGTTTTTATGTTCCCCAAAGTCTTAAGAAATGAGTCCTTTTCCCTATAACATTTTCTTTTTTTTCTTTTCTTTTCTATTTCCCCTATAACATTTTACCCATCTCCCTTCTGTCTTTGTTCCTGTGAGTTCCTGGAGAAAGTGAAATGGATGGAGAACTTCTCTGTAGGGTTCTGTGAATGAATGAATGAATGAATGAATGAATGAATACAGGGAACCAAACAATTACATGCAAATCTCTGATGATTCCATCTTTGAGAAAGTCAGCATTCACTAACCTGCCATTCTTACATTCTGGGCACTTTTCTGGAATACCATGAAATTCAGAAAGTAGTGTTGTCCCCTCTTTGTCACAAACTGGCCCCCCTTGAGGGGCGGCTGCAGGGCCCATCTGGACTTTGCTCCCCGCTGCCTTGCAGAGGCCGCCTACACCCTCCTGCTGTACGACGAGCTGCTGGAGTGGTCGGACCGGCCGCTGCGCGAGTTCCTGAGCTACCCGGCGCAGACCGAGTGGCAGCGCAAAGGAGCACCTGCACCTGGCCATCATCCAGAACTTCGACAGGGGCAAGGTGAGTGGCGCTGGGCAACTGCGCTGGCGCCTCGGTCCCTTCATTCCGGCTCATGGATGCCACCTCCTCCGGTGGGGGTGCATTGCCATTTCATGCTTCCTAAAGACTTTTAATAACGGACATGTTAGTTACATGCTGTCTCCGTGCTTAAAGCCCCAGTGATCCTCCTAACAGCAGGAAAGACTTTTTAACAAAATGCCTTTTTATTGATTTCAGAGAGGAAGGGAGAGGGAGAGAGAGAGAAACATCAGTGATGAGAGAGAATCATCAGCTGCCTCCTGTACACCCCACACTGGGGATGGAGCCCGCAACTGGGGCGTGTGCCCTGATCAGGATTCGAACCGTGACCTCCTGGTCATAGGTCGATGCTCAACCACTGAGCCACGCCAGCCAGGCATAACTTTTTTTAAAAAATATATATTTTATCGATTTTTCACAGAGAGGAAGGGAGAGGGATAGAGAGTTAGAAATATCGATGAGAGAGAAGCATCGATCAGCTGCCTCCTGCACATCTCCTACTGGGGATGTGCCTGTAACCAAGGTACATGCCCTTGACCGGAATTGAACCTGGGACCCTTCAGTCCGCAGGCTGACGCTGTATCCACTGAGCCAGACCAGTTAGGGCCAGGCAGGACTTTTAATAGTTTACATGTTAATTACATGCTATCTCTGTGCTTAAAGCTGCAGTGATCCTGTTAACGGCAGGTCATAGGGATGAAGTGAGGCTCGGTGATGGAAGGCGGTCCCCGCCGACCTGGGGGTGGAAGGAAGCAAGTGTGGGCGATCACTAACTGTGCCCGTTGGCCCGCAGTGCTGGGAGAACGGCATCGTCCTGTGCCGGAAGATCGCAGAGCAGTACGAGAGCTACTATGACTACCGGAACCTGAGCAAAATGCGGGTAAGGCAGGGCGCGGGCCGCGTGCTGAGCACACGTGGCGTCCTCTGCTGTGAGCTTCCCCATCTGACATTGTGTCTGGCCCCTCGACATGCCTCCGGGGAGGACTGAGGACAGGCTTTCCTCGGCTGCCCAGCTCTCGTGCAGAGAAACCGCTCATTGCTCTGTGGTGCTTTGAGGAGGACACAACAGTGAGCCCTGGACGAGGCCAGCGATCGACAGACTTCCTCATCTCAGGCCACACCAGAAAGTACATTTTTTGCCGATCTGACCCAAAACAACAGTGTGATTTTGATTCATTCACACCAGACGGCTGTTGTGTTGACTGTTGTCGTTTTCGCATTGGACAGTCAGAGGGAAAGCGGTCAGTGGCCTTGACTACCGAGGCAGGTGTTGCGGGGTTCACAGTTCTTGCGGCACTTGGGTGGAAAACCGCTGATCTAGGCCAACCCCCAATCCGAACACACAATCTGAGCCGGGAGTAATACTTCCCTGAGGAAACCCCAACTGGGAAGGGCTTCCCACGTGGACACAAGTCTCTGTAGCGATATATCCTCCTTAGTCCCATAGTCCATGAAGCAAAATAGTAGGAATGGCTAACTGACCCATTTTTTAAATATTTTGGGGCTAAAGTCTACCGTTGTTACTTCTCCTTAGCTTCAGAGATGAGTTTGTATTTGCTAAACCTAAACCAGGGTCCACCCAAGAACTAGGGGTTTGGTGTTCTCTGTGTTCACAAAGGTTTTACTCTCCCTTCCCTCTGACTCAGCCAGGCACCTCCCCCTCCGCCCCGGGCCCTCCGCGTCCTTAAGTCCCTCTGGTCTCTAAAATGGGATCATCAGCTTCTACATTTAAAAAAAGAGGGGATGATGTTGCCTTTTAATTTTGAGGCAGCAGTTGAAGCGATGGTGTCGTTAACCTTTAACAGCTCATGTCTACCCCCTACTTCCCCCCCCACACACACACCAAGAGGTCCTTCAGCTGGCAGGAGTTGGCCGTTGGCTGCGTGGTGTTTCATGTCCGCGGGTCATGGATAATTCTCCTAACGAGAAAACACCTGACTGGGAATCGAACCACGACCTCCTGGTTCAAGGGTTGACACTCAACCACTGAGCCACGCCTCCTCTGCTTTGGTTGGTCAGTTTATCCCCATCCAACCTGAGCAAGTGTGTACCTCCCAGATGTCCTGAGTTCCGTGTTTGAGGAGAAGCATCGATCAGCTGCCTCCTGCACACCCCCTACTGGGGATGTGCCTGCAACCAAGGTACATGCCCTTGACCGGAATCGAACCTGGGACCCTTCAGTCCGCAGGCTGACGCTCTATCCACTGAGCCAGACCAGTTAGGTCTGTGTTAGGTCTGAGTACACCTGGCACGAAAATTCCCCAGAAAGGTTGCTTCTCACAGTTCATGCTCATTTTTACTTCACTGGGAGGAAAGCATTTCCCCGATGGACTGTGCGCATAGACACCATCTTCTCCGGCGAGATCATGTCCTAACACACCCAGGCTTTAAGCAGGTCAGCGAGCAGCCCGAGAACGAAAGGAAGCGCTCCTGTGGCAGAGGACACGTCCTGTGCTGTGAGGTGGAGGAGCTGGAAGAGGGGAGGACTGACCGGATGTCTCCTTGCTTCCCCAGATGATGGAGGCCTCTCTGTACGACAAGATTATGGACCAGCAGCGCCTGGAACCAGAGTTCTTCAGGGTTGGATTTTATGGGAAAAAATTTCCATTTTTCTTAAGAGTGAGTCGTGGACTATTTAGTTCGCTTTCATACTTCTAATATATAGGGTGTCCCCCCAAAATATACATACACTTGGCATAATTATAAAGGCAGTGTTTATTAAAATACATTTCATTGTTAAAATTGAGTTATCAGCTGTTAAAGTGTGTCTGCATTTTGTGGGGGGACACCCGGTAGATACCGCGACCCTCAGAGCTGAGCTGTGACTGGCCCTGTTCCCTTTTCAGACAAGTGAGCACATCAGGAGACTTCTTTTCACTTTTTAAAAAAAATATATATTTTATTGATTTTTCACAGAGAGGAAGTGAGAGGGATAGAGAGTTAGAAACATCGATGAGTGAGAAACATCGATCAGCTGCCTCCTGCACACCCCCTACTAGGGATGTGCCCGCAACCAAGGTACATGCCCTTGACCGGAATCGAACCTGGGACCCTTCAGTCTGCAGGTCGATGCTCTATCCACTGAACCACACCGGTTAGGGCCTTTTCACATTTTTTTAAATTTATTTTTTATTTCCTATTTATTTCTTTTTATTGTCTAAAGTTTTGCATATGTCTCCTTTTTCCTCAGTTGACACACCCCCACACACACTTCTTTTCACTTTTTACTTTGCAAACCCCATCCTCAGGTAGAATGCCTGGTTTTGAATACTTCCCCAAGATACCAACCAATCTTGTGGTTTCTGCGTCCTGAGTTTCGAAGTTTGCTGGATGGATGAGCCACCTTTGGTCATTAGGGTTGTTTCCCTTGGGGGACTGGTTCTTACTCTTCAATTCAGCGGGCCACCCTCAGCGTTGGCGTTAGAGAGAGTGCAGGCCTGGCAGGGGTCCAGGTCCCACGCTGCAGACAGTGCTGCCATTTCGCCTTTTTCACCCAGCTCCCAGTCTCTGCGCCCCCTCCCTCCCCAACTGTTTGTCTGTTCTCATATCTGGGAATCCATTCTTGTGTTGTTTGTTAGTTGTTTTTTTAAATATATTTTTATTTATTTCAGAGAGGAAGGGAGAGGGAGAGAGAGAAACATCAATGAGGAGAGAGAATCACTGATCGGCTGCCTCCTGCACAACCCACGCTGGAGATCGAGCCTGCAGCCCAGGCATGTGCTTGACGGGGAATTGAACTGTGATCTCCAGGTTCATAGGTCGACGCTCAACCACTGAGCCAGGCTGGCCGGGCTGTTCGTTTATTTTGTTCGTCCTTTATTCTGCCTGCAGAACAAGGAGTTTGTGTGCAGAGGGCACGACTACGAGCGGCTGGAGGCGTTCCAGCAGCGGATGCTGACCGAGTTCCCGCACGCCATTGCCATGCAGCACGCCAACCAGCCCGACGAGACCATCTTCCAGGCGGAGGCGCAGTGTATCCACCGGGCGGGGCCGCTGCCCCACGAGAGCCATGTGGCGGGCGGGCGGGCGGCGTCAGCGCACTCCCCTACCGGGCTGCGCGGCGCGGGACCCTGTTCGGTTGCCGTGTTCTTCGTCTCCCTCGTTCTCGGCATCTTATTTTAGCTCAGCTCCTTCTGAGCAGAATTGTTCTGTTTATTATCATGATGTCAGGGGAAATTTCCCTTTTAAAAAATATGTTTTTACTGATTTCAGAGAGAGGAAAGAAGAGGGAGAGAGAGATAGAAGCATCAATGATGAAAGAGAATCATCTATTGGCTGCCTCCTGCACACCCCTTACTGGGGATGAAGCCACAACGTGGGCATGTACCCTGATCAGAAATAGACTGTGACCTCCTGGTTCATAGGTTGACAACCACTGAGCCACACTGACCACGCTAATTTTTTTCCTTTTAATTAAAACTTATCCCTGATTTAAAGCTCTTTTTAGTGAGTTCCCCTAGAATAATTTTCCCCTGACCTATCCTACGGAAGTGACTTCAGTTCATGAAAATAATAGCCTTATGTTCACTGGAACATACCATTCACTGCCTTTGCCCTTGGTATTTTTATTCCCACTCACCCACTCCAAAAAAAAAAAAAAATCAGTGGTACATCCATGGACCCTAAAAATTTTAAATGGATACTTTTCCCACAACCACTGACCTAGAACTCATCTAAGATGTATTGTTGGGAATGAGTGTTAGGAACTGAGTTCTGGGCGCGTCCTTGGAGATGTTAGTTTCCTTCCAGCCAAAGGGGAGCGAATAGCAGATAGTTACCCACCCCTTCTCCCCGCCACAGCTCAGCGGGAGCCAGGCTTGTGTGGCGCCTGCTGAGCGAGCAGGGTTTCCTCCTTGACGCTGTGCCCCAGATCTGCAGATCTACGCCGTGACCCCCATCCCCGAGAGCCAGGAGGTGCTGCAGAGAGACGGTGTCCCCGACAACATCAAAAGCTTCTACAAAGTGAACCGCATCTGGAAGTTCCGCTACGACAGGCCGTTCCACAAAGGCCCCAAGGACAAGGAGAACGAGTTCAAGGTGCGCGCGGGCTCCTGGGCTCCTCAGAGAAACCTCCTCAGTTCTTGCTGCTGTTGAATGCCTGGCGCTAGTTCAGGAATCTCCCAAAGTGTATTCTCCTCTTGGGAATAAACTTGGTTTCAATAAGAAAAGTGAGCCATAGGCACAGAACCCTGGTTGACAGCGTCAGCTCTTACCAAAGGCAGCCGTGGTTTCATGTGGCCTGGGTGCTGGTCCTGGCTGGAGGGGGCTGGGCTCTGAAATCCTATGTTCACGTGGACATGGGAAGGTGGGCGGGGCTGCGGAGCAGTCGGAGGTTCTGGTGGGAGGGCTCAGGGCTGGCTCGGCAGGTAATTAGAAGGCATCGTTGAGCAGGTCCCGTTGCTCTTGGATCTTAGCATCTTCATCTTTAAAATAGAAAGGCCCTTTCCTGCAGGAGGTTATGCAGCCATGTGCGGAGAGCTGGTACGCGACCCCTGATAGAAGTGAATGGCAAACATGAACCACAGCTCAGTAGCCAGGAAGAGGGGCAACATGGGGGTTAACCTGTCCTGTGTTCCAGAGTCTCTGGGTGGAGAGGACGTCGCTGTTCCTGGTGCAGAGCTTGCCGGGCATCTCCCGCTGGTTCGAGGTGGACAAGCGCGAGGTGGTAAGGACCAGACTTGTTCGGGGCACTTTCCTCTCAGTGCTGCTCACCCGGGACCCTGCCAGGGTGAGGCGCTCCTGCCTTTGACTGGAAGTCCTCAGGGCAGTGAGTGGGTGTGTATGAGACTGACCACTGTGACCAGGGCTCCAGGAGGGCGCTCTTGTTGTCCTCGTCCAGGGAGCCAGAGGGGTCCTCAGCGGTCCCCAGGCCTCAGCACACAGGACTGGCCCTGCAGTCAGAGGAACTGGACTCCACTCTCTAGTTACTGTAGCTGCACGGCCTTCACGATCTGATCCCTGGGGGCCGGGCCAGGAAGGTCATCACAGTGTCTTACTCAGTCCCCAGGGCCACGCCATGAGCTACGCACTCTTGTCCCTCTTCTCACCAGCTTGGAAAGCTTTTGCAGGAGGCCCTGTGACAAGATGTTGAGGGTAGACTTGAACACGGTGTTCTGACGCCAAAGCCAGTGATGGCATCTCTTTGAGCCTCAGTCTCCTAGGCAGCGGGCGGCCCACGCGGAGGTACCTCAGTGTTGGCCGCACAGAGTCCACGCGGGTGGAGGCATAGTGGCAGGGTGCTGGCATGGGAGTCTCACCCAGCAGCCCGGGAGGAGAGCCAGCCAGGGAGCTGTGGGTGTTGTTAGAGCCTAGCACCCAGCACCCACGAGCTCTCGGGGTGTAAGTCGTGCCCCCAGCTCTGGTCCCCAGGGTGGGACAGGGAGAGCAGTTGCTGATGGCGGTCACATCCTGTGAGACCCCGGCCTGCTGCCCCAGCTGCTCTGCAAGCCCCCGGCACCTGGGTGTCAGCCATAGCCCTGCGATCCCAGCATCCTTCTCCACGCACGCCCCCCCCCACCACCCCATTCACATTGGGGCGCGGCCAGCCCTGCCTGCCTCCCTCCTCCAGCAATAGGAGATGGGCTGGTAGTGAGCATAGCCTTCCGCCTCTTGCTTATTTTGTGAACAAGCCTGCTCTGCTTGGTGGGTCAGCAAGAGCAGCCTGCCCACACTGTCCCTGAGAATGGCTCGCCCTCCTGAAGTCTCCGAGTTGACCCACACACAGTTCATCACGTACCGTTAAGCTGGGGAGTTAATGGCATTTCATTCTGCAGAGTCAGAGAATGCAGGCAGCTCCCTACAAGCCCAGAGCAGTGTGGTCTTGAAGGGTGAGGCCAAGGTCCCCAAGCGGGTGCTGACGCAGCGCACCCGGTGCTTTCCGTGGACGAGGAGAGGCTGCCCGCACAGAGCTCTGCAAGTCTCATTGTTGTGCTTCCTTCCAAATGGCATGGCCCCAGCCCACGGAAATGCTCCCAGCTACCCACCGCCCTGGTGACTCGGCGAGCCTCCTCTCCTCCCTGCCAGAGTGCTCAGTTCTGGGCATCTCGCCCGTAGTACTCACCCTGAATATATCACACACGTGCACATGCACACACACACACACACACACACAGGCGCACACACGCGCACACCACATACACATGTGCACATACATGGACATGGCACCCACACGAGCACACATACACACAGTACATGCATGTGCACCCATGGGTGCACACACACGCTCACGTGTGTGCATGTACACCTCTGATAAAAAGGAGCATGCTTAGATGATGATGAGAAGAGCATTACTAAACACACGCCTTTCAAGCAGCTGCCCACGGTATTGGAACAGGCAGCCTTCTATTCTCTCCAACAGAACCAATCTCTCTGGGCCGCTTTGTTCCCTGAACACAGCCCACTCCTAACACCTGTCTGTCTCCTTCCCGCCGCCTGGCAGGCCCCCACTTTGCATTCATGTTACTGTTTCCTGCTTTCACTCCTGCTATAGAGGGTCCTCAAGACCAGGCACACATGGTAGGCCCTCAATACATACAAGCCAAGCTGAGCTGAAACCCCTCATTACCTCGCCAAAATCTAAAAGATTCTGAAAACCGAAAGGTGTTTCCAAAAGTTGGGCTCCAAAATGATAAACCTAACCTGATGGCATGTAAGCCCATTATGCTCTTTATCGCACTTAGTGTAAGTATCCAAACCGGGAAGAACTTTTATGCGTTTATTTGAGTCAAATTCATAACGGCGGGAAGCAAAAGCTCAATGGATTGAGGAAATGCTCCAGAGAATGCAGTTTTACCACCTACTTTATACATCAGGATAGCAGGGGAAGATGTAAGGAGGTTAACATGCTGCCTGGCCTGTGTGGCTCCGTGGTTGAGCATCGACCCATGAACCAGGAGGTCACAGTTCGATTCCCATTTGGGTCACATGCCCAGTCGGAGGCGTGTGGGAGACTTGCCAATCGATGATTCTCTCTCATCATGGATATTTCTATATATCTCTCCCTCTTCTTCTCTGAAGTCAATAAAAATATATTTTTTAAAAGGAAGTTACATGAAATCCACTGGTGATAGAGAGGTGGGAGAAAGCAAAATGGGGAAACCTCCGAGCTGGGATAAAAGTAAAGGAATAGACACACACTTCTTTTACTCAGGTGGGTGCAGGATAGTTAACAGTCAACAATTAACTCAACAATGAGGGGATCTGTGGTTTGGCTCTGTGGGGAGATTGTGCCCTGAGGGTTTGAAAAGGGGTTACTCAGGTATTCCAGAGGTATGTTCTCTTACCTTTGCTGCTTTTCTGGGTCTGGAGCTGAAACAGGCCTAGATATTATCTCTAGGGAGGTGACCTTCTGTTTCTGCTGTCAGTTGTCTGGCCAGTTTGTTTAGCCATCAGTTTCCCTATACCAGTGGTCGGCAAACTGCAGCTCTCGAGCCGCATGCGGCTCTTTGGCCCCTTGAGTGTGGCTCTTCCACAAAATACCACATGCGGGCATGCACGTACAGTGCGATTGAAACTTCGTGGTCCATGTGCAGAAGTTGGTATTTTGTGGAAGAGGCACATTCAAGGGGCCAAAGAGCCACATGTGGTTCACGAACCGCAGTTTGCCGACCAGTGGCCTATACCACTTGGGGGAGCTTAATGACCTGTCTCACCATTACCCTCCCTTTTATGGTATCCATTCCCTTGCCTAGTGCATCCTATATAAACCAGTCAATTTAGTTTTGCCTGGTTTTGAACTTTATATAACAGCGTCGTACTGTATATATCACATTGTAACTTGCTTCTGTGGTTTGGTGTTTTTGTCTGTAGTGTTTGTCCATATTATTACATGTGACTGAAGTTAGTTTTCATTGCTGTGTATTATTCCATTGTATGATCATACCACACTATACTTGTGCATTTTATTATCAAATGGACACATGAATTTGGGAGACAATTATGAGCATTTTGGCATGTTTCCTTGTGCACATGGCAGGGTCATAAAATATAATAAATATATCGCTGACTTTAGTATGAAATGCCAGGCTGTTTTCCAAGGTAACCAAACCAATTAGAACTTCCAAGAGCAGGAACTGAGAGACTGTTGGTCACATTCTCATGTCCACTTGCTGTCGTCATGTTAATTTTGCTATTTTGGCTGGTGGTGAGTAGTAGATCACTATAGTATTACTTTTTACTTCTTTGATCACAATTGAGAGTCAACATATTTTCATATGTTTACTGGCCATTTGGATTTTCCCTTTGTTGAGCGGTTGTTTCAGTCTTTGGCTCATTTTTATTGGGTTGTTTGCCCTTTTTCTTACTAGTTTGTAAGAGATTTAAATATTCTGGACCTGGGCTCTCTGCCAGCTTTCCACGGTGCAAGTTACCTACTTCCTGGCGGGTCCGTCCTTCTCTGTAGAGTGCCTTCTGATGAATATACAGTGTTAATTTTGACATCGTCAGATTATTTTAGAGGTTTTTGGCGTCGGTTTAAAATGATCTAAGCGACCTTCAAACACTCTGGTTTGTTTCCTTAACTGAATTGTAAGCTGGAAGGACTTCACAGCTGAGAGCTTGGCGGACGTTCCTTCAAGGACAGCGTCAGTGACAATACCCGTCACAGTGCAGCCTATTGGCACAAGCCTCACTTTCACCGTTAGGCGTCCCATGCCGCCTAGAAAGTTTACCTCGCTGTGGTTCTGTTTGGCTGTCCTTCAACACGCAGATCCAGGGCCTGTATGACTATCCTGTTTCCATACCTCCCACTGTGCCCCACCTGTGCACCTTGTGGTGATGTGGCACGTGCAGGTGTGGTCCATGTGGGTCCACAACCCATCTTCCCAAGGGCTGGCAGCTCCTGCAGTCAGAGCACCGGCACGCGCATCTCTGTACCTCCCCCCAACCCCCATGGTGCTTTGCATTAAAGAAGCATCTAGACAGGTGACAATAATGTGCTCTGAACGTTTAGCCCTTCAGAAGGAAAAAACAACCCACGGTTTAAAAGTCATCACGTGACTTTTTCTTTTAAAGGTTACGTTGAGTGTTGCAGTACTAATAGATAATTAATGATTACCGATACTCCACACCTAGTTTCACCCAATGACTATCATGACCGTCGCTTTCTAGACTTTACTAACGCAGCTGATTTATCTCAGTCCTTGTCTATGGCGCTGGGTGCCCTGGGAGAGGTCTGAATGGGAGGGGTGGGGAAGGGGCGGGGCCCTGCTCGTGGGACCCTGGATAATCTCCTCAGACTCCAGTGCGTGTCTGTGCTCATCGGCTCCTCAGGTGGAGATGACACCCCTGGAGAACGCGATTGAGGTTTTGGAGAACAAGAACCAGCAGCTGAAGACTCTGATCAGCCAGTGTCGGACCCGGCAGATGCAGAACATCAACCCGCTGACCATGTGCCTGAACGGGGTCATCGATGCTGCCGTCAACGGCGGAGTCTCCCGGTATCAAGAGGTGAGAGTGTAAAAAAGAGTTAAAAGAAAAAAGAGGTGAGGGTGCCCTGCCGGTGTGGCTCAGTGGTTGAACCAGGAAATCACAGTTTAATTCCCGGTCAGGGCACAGGCCTGGGTTGCAGGCTCAATCCCCATTGTGGGGCGTGCAGGGGGCAGCTGATTCATGATTCTCTTTCATCATTGATGTTTCTAGCTCTCTCTCCCTCTCTTTTCCTCTTTGAACTCAATAAAAAAAATCTAATATATAAAAGGCTAAGTGACCAATTGTATGTCCATCTGACCATCCGACCAACCATCTGTTAATGTGACGCGCACTGGCAATTTAAAAATAAACGTTGACTCGCACATGGGTGATACGTATAAAGCTCTCACTGGCGCCAATTGCACGTGTGTTTCCATCTGTCATTGTCGATCGTGAATTTGGTTGTTTTTGTTGACATTCTGAAGCTGAGAGAAGCAGCATCATCAACAGAATATATCTGAAGACCAACTATTGGCACAACGTACCTCTGAAATGCCTCAGTGTTGTGCTGCATGCTGTGCGGTCGGCTATAGTACAAACGAGTTTAAAGTACTGTAGTGTTTGGGAAAGTTTCAGACAGTTGTCTCTTAAAACAAATGTGAGATCACAGGATTCTGCTTACAGTGAATGGTTAGTAAAACTTAGAGATGGCAAACTTGATAGCAGTTTTCATTTAGGAATGGATATTATTGAAATCCCCTCTGAAATTATTTGTAATGGATCTATTATTGAAGCTACCTTTGGAAATAGTATATCTATAGATGATATTAAAAATATATCTAAATGTGCGATTCTTTGTCCCAAAACTGAGCACATTCATAAATTAAATGAAGAAATTTTGAATATACTTGATGGAGATTTTTACACCTATTTGAGTGACGATTCCATCGATTCAGCGGATGATGCTGAAAATGAAAAATTTTCCATCAAATTTCTTAATAGTATTACTCTTTCGAGAATGCCATGTCATAAATTTAAATTGAAAGTAGGTGCAATCATCATGCTACGGAGAAATCTTAATAGTAAATGGGGTCTTTGTAATGGTGCTAGATTTATTATCACAAGGTCTCGACCTAACATAATTGAAGCTGAAGTATTAACAATATCTGCAGAAGGAGAGGTTGTTCTGATTCCAAGAATTGATTTGTCCCCATCTGACACTGGCCTCCCATTTAAATTAATTCGAAGACAGTTTCCCGTGATGCCAGCATCTGTGATGACTATTAAATCACAAGGACAAACTCTAGACAGAGTAGGAATATTTCTACCTGAACCCATTTTCAGACATGGTCAGTTATATGTTGCATTCTCTCGAGTGCGAAGAATGTGTGATCTTAAAGTTGAAGTTGTAAATACTTCATCACAAGGGAAATTAGTCAAGCACTCAAAGTGTTTTTACTCTTAATGTGGTGTACAGGGAGATATTAGAATAATCAATTTATCAGTCATTGTTTTTATCAATGTTTTTATATCATGTTTTTGTTGTTTTTATATCATATTTGTGTTGTTTTTATATGTCTGTGTTGTTATGTTATTGTTTATTAATTTATATATTATTTTCATATACATTTTACTGATTTTCTTTAATCTCTGACACTTCTATTATAGAGAAAGGGTGAATAGTGATATTAAAAGATTTCTTCTAATTAATTTCCTTTCAATGTGCTAGAACCCATGCACCGGGCCACTAGTATATATATACATTTTTTTTTAAAAAAAGAAGTGAGGTTTAGGGATTGTTGTTTGAAAATTTTTAGAGGTGATTTCTCAGGGTTTCGGGAGTCTTTGTTCAAAATATGCACGCATGTCAGCCTGCTAGCACGGGCTGCTGTTGGCACGGAGGCTGTTGTTGGGCAGAGCAAGCACATCATTTGTGAGGCATGATCCCTCCATGTCCCCGTGTGATATTTTGAGGATAAAAGTGTGTGTTCTTGGACGAATAAAAGTAGTGAGGGCATGTTTAACAGATGTCTACCTAAAATCATTGCCCTGAGCAAGGAGGCTCATGGCATAGAGAAGTGCGATCTTGTCTAGGAGATGCCTTAAGTCGACTGTGTACCTGCCCTCTTAGTTCTCAACAGGAAGGCACAATCGCTTGGAAGCGGAAGCCGGCGCCTTGGTCACACTGAACCTAAGGCAACTGATTTAAGAGTGTGATGCCATAAAGCTTATTCATTTGGCTTTGCTGTTGGTTTGTTTTATCAAAAATACTTACACAATCTCTGATCTTCCTCGGATGGTCCGTTCCTTATATTTCCATCCTGACCAGCCGCCCACACTAGGCATCCCTCCACCTGCTCCCCAAGCAGGGTATACAGTGGTGTCCTGGTTCACGGCAGTGCTGTTTCTTTAAAGGGACCAGGGCATTCACAACAACAGGGCCTCTCCCTGCCTTTGTAACTCCCGAAGTACACTGATTATTCCTCCTCTCCCTAGGCATTCTTTGTCAAGGAGTATATCTTAAGTCACCCTGAAGACGGAGAGAAAATTGCCCGGTTACAAGAGCTGATGCTTGAGCAGGTAAGGAAGAAGTGTGGCTGGGCTGAGAAGGGATGTGGCCAGACCAGGGCTGCAAGGGGCAAATGACAGCTGCTACTCAACTCAAAGGAATGAAGCGCTGTTGATAGTTGAACAAAGGAAACTTGAAGGTTTATGTTCCTCTCTTTGGGGGATCCTCGTGGCAGGAAACCTTGGTTTACATTAGGAGAGGTTCCTGGATACGCTATGAGTGAACAAGAATAAACTTTAACAAAAACAAGAAGCATAGGAGTTAGCATAGAATTCCTGTGCACTTTGTACTTCCTCCTTGATGGACTTGGAAAATCTGGGGGCCAGTGGATGGGCACAGGAGAACCTGAGGGGAGAGAGAAGAGTAACGTGGAAAAGAGGGTGCCCCCCAGAAAAGAGATCCCTCAGGGAACAGCGCCCTATCCTGCCAACAGGGGGCAGCCCCGTCCCATCTGGGGAAGCGCAGGAGGAGCCAAAGGGACACGTAACTGCTTATAAGGTTATTAGAGATCTAGGACACGTGGGGTGGCAGGAACTTCGAGTCTTTGGAATCAGAGACCACAGTCTGGATCCCCATTGTGTCCTCTACTCGCAGGATGGTTCTGAGCCTCCGGGTCCCTGCCTGCACAGTAGGGACGGCTCCTGTCCTGCTGGATTGAGAGGAATGAGCGCTAATGCATGCAGACCGTGTGGGACTGTGGTTGACCCCAGGAGGCACTCCGTGGACTTACTCATCCATGCGGACTCTCTCCTTGTGTGTTTCTCCAGGCACAGATTCTGGAGTGTGGCTTGGCCGTGCATGAGAAGTTTGTACCTCAGGACATGCGACCCCTTCACAAGAAGCTGGTGGACCAGTTCTTCATGATGAAGTCGAGTCTAGGGATACAGGTAGGTCCACAGTGTCCATGCCCCAGCACTCTGACCTTCAGCTGTTCTTAGAGAGCCGAGGCGGTGGTCAATGGTGACATCTTGTGGTGCTTCTACCAAACTGCACCGTCTGACCGGGAGTCCTCAGATATTAAAACTGCATCGCCATCTTTTGGCCACGCTCAGCTTTTAGGAAAATGAAAAGTAAGCGAGAGAAAGCTTAATAAGCCTGGCTAGTGTGGCTCAGTGGTTGAGTGTCAACCTATGAACCAGGAGGTCAGGGTTCGATTCCCAGTCAGGGCACATGCTTGGGTTGTGGGCTCATTCCCCAGTGTGGGGTGTGCAGGAGGCAGCTGATCAATGATTCTCTGTCATCATTGATGTTTCTATCTCTTTTTCCTTCTCCCTTCCTCTCTGAAATCAATAAAAATATTTTTTTTTTTTTAAAAAGAAAGCTTGCCGAAACCGGTTTGGCTCAGTGGATAGAGCGTCGGCCTGCGGACTGAAGGGTCCCAGGTTCGATTCCGGTCAAGGGCATGTACCTGGGTTGCGGGCACATCCCCAGTAGGAGATGTGCCGGAGGCAGCTGATCGATGTTTCTCTCTCAACGATGTTTCTAACTCTCTATCTCTCTCCCTTCCTCTCTGTAAAAAATCAATAAAATATATTTAAAAAAAAAAAAAGAAAGAAAGCTTAATAATACTGAAACCTACCATAGTAGCCCTATGTAAAGATTTCAAGATACTCAGCACGCATATCTAATATATTGAAATATCGCATTGGTTATTTTGCCCACACGGTTCCGCTTCTGAAGGGTTTTCTGCATTACTCTTAGGAGTTCTCTGCTTGTATACAAGCCAGCCCAGTCCACTTTCCTAACGGAAGCCCTCGTGTGTGCCGGAACTCGGCGCCCGCCTCCATGAGCCCAGACGGTTCCCGGGTAATTCCCAGGCGCAGGTGAGTCATATTCTTTGTTCTCATACACTTTGGCACCCACCCCCGCATGATGATCTGGAATGGTCTGCTCCTCCTTGCACAATTTGTCAAATCCGCTACTTCTTAATGAAATCATTAACCCGCGAGGCAGCTGCAGGCATCTGCTGCTGGTGAGCCATCCACAGCATGAGGAATAAATACACGCAAACATATGACTAGATCAAGGCAAACAGGAGACACCAAAAAGGGTGGATATATTTTTTTTTAATGTTTTTGTTGATTTTAGAGAGAGGAAGACATAGAAACATCAGTGATGAGAGAGAATCATTGATCGGCTGCCTCCTGCACGCCCCGTACTGGGGATCAAGTCTGCCACCTGGGCATGTGCCCTGACCGGGATTCGAACCGGGGACCTCTCGGTTCATGGGTTGACGCTCAACTACTGAGCCACACTGGCCAGTCTAGGGTGGATATTTTCCCCTTTGGTTTAACACCAGGCCAGCGTGGGATAAAGCGCAGCTCAAAGACTGAGTTAACAACCATTTCTCCCCCACCCCCTCCGCCCCCCACCAGCCCGCTGAGTTACCCGGCTATCAACCGGTACTCCTCGTCGTCGCTGTCCTCACAGGCCTCCGCTGAAGTCAGCAACATCACCGGGCAGTCGGAGAGCTCCGACGAGGTCTTCAACATGCAGGTGCGGGACTCGCGTTCTGTCTGTTCCTGTCACGCATTTCCACCTCCGTCCCAGGCCTGCCTCCTCTGGGCAGTGCTGCTGGGCAGTGCTGCTGGGCAGAGCCTGCGACGAGACCGGGACTGGAGGGCAACCTGGGAACACTGGCCCTGGTCTCGGGTCTGCAGAGCTGGTCCAGCCCCACTCGCTGTCAGAGACAGGGACGGGCGAGGGAGAGCCCGGCGCGCCCGGTCCGCTCTGAGCCCCTCTGGTCCGGTCTCCGCATAGCCACCTCTCCGCATCTCCACATGGCTTTTTCCCCTGTAAGGATACATTGTTCACAGGTCCATTATAAAATCTCTTCCTTAGGTATGGCCGAAAATTTCTGCAATAAAGAGTCTTTTTGCCAAAGAAAAAAGACAGTTTTAGGGATTTTAGAGTTAGTGTAGCTCTGCAGCAAGAAATTTTATTAGGCACCACCTAATGTGCGTTTATAACAGCTCTGTAGACTAAGCTGAACTTTCTCTCACTGTCTTTGAAGAAGAGGCCCCATTCATATTGCCAGATACATGCTTTGAACACATTTTTGGAGAAAGTGGGAAGATGCAGTCTCTGCCTCTTAGAAGCACTCGCCTGCTTACATGGCCGGTGTCCTGCTTGTCTTAGTTAGCTGCCCTGCCAGTGGTCCCCAGTCACACAGATAGCTGGCCAGCATGAATGCCTGCCTTGGGCAGGAGTCAAAATCTCAAGTTCTTTCCTTTTAGAAAATATTTTTTAAAATTGATTTTTAGAGAAGGGAAGGGAGAGGGAGAGAGCAAAACATGAGAGTGAGAGCAAAACATTGATGCCTCCTGCACGCCCCCATCCCGGATCGAGCCACAACCTGGGCATGTGCCCTGACTGGGAATCGAACCAGCGACCTTTTAGTGCACAGGACGACACCCAGCCGAGCCACACCAGCCACGGCTCAAATTCTGGATTAATTCAGACAGGTCTTCCTATCAGTTCGAGTCAGTCAGATTTTTCTACGCGTCAAAATGGCCTTTTTCTTTGCTGTTAATTTGAAAAAAACACATCAGTGATTTTGCTTTGAACATGTCGGTGTGGCGCAGCTTCTGAGCAGCCTGTGATACAGCTTCCCTGTGTTACAGCCAAGCCCGTCTACCTCAAGCCTGAGTTCCACCCACTCCGCCTCGCCCAACGTGACCAGCTCTGCTCCATCGAGTGCCAGAGGTCAGCGCCGGGTGCGGTGGGATGACAGGGCCCCGGGAGCCGCCCAGCGCCAGGGAGCCGGGGTGTCCGTGTCCCGATCTGTGGCCGCAGCCACGGCACTCGGCTCCCAGCTGCAGACGGTGGCGCCCCCTCACTGACCGTCCTTCCTCTCTTCCAGCTTCTCCTCTCTTGTCCGACAAACACAAACATTCCCGAGAGAACGCCTGCCTGTCCCCCCGGGAGCGGCCGTGCAGCGCCATCTACCCCACACCTGTGGAGCCTTCGCAGGTAACCCTCCGGCCGGGACCCTAGAAGACAAGGAAGGGTCTGGAATGGCTCACATGTCCCCAAAGAAACACGGTGGCTTCCAGAGGCAACCCGCGTCCCGCCTGCAGGGGCCAGGGAACAGGGGTCTGCGCCTGTCGGAGGGAATTTCCGCCCAGCCTCTTCCTCAGCGGACACATGGTTGTTGCCTGAGAGTAAAGCCGAGAGGGAAGCGAGGAATGGTTCCCCTCTCTGATCTGACTCTGCATTTCTTTTTTTCTTTTTTAAATATGTTTTTATTGAGTTCAGAGAGAGGAAGGGAAAAGAAGAGAGAAAGAGAAAGAGACATTGATTTGTTGTTCCACTTACTGATACGTTGATTGGTTGATTCTTGTATGTGCCCTGACTGGGGAGCGAACCCACAACCTTGGCGTATTGGGAGGATGCTCTACCCACCTGAGCAGCCCGGCCAGGGCAGCACTTGTATCTCTAAAGAGCACCACAGCCTATCTGCTACTTACCATTTGTTTTTTCCTACATTTTATTGTGAAAAGTTACCGTTTTTATTTAAAATCTAAGCCAAACTTTTGAAACACTGTGTTTGTCAAAACCTAAGGCTCTTCCCCTTTTCCCCCTTACATATAATTAATTCTTTGTTCCTAGGGACCTCCGATATCATACAAAATATTGTTTTGAACAAAAAGTTTCCATAATGAGATCATCCTCTCATTTTCTAGAAGGTCCCCCAAGTCAGCCTGTCACCCCATAACCACAGATCCTTGTGCCTTCCAGAGGCTGCTGTTCAATCACATTGGAGACGGAGCCATGCCGCGCAGCGACCCAAACCTGTCCGCACCTGAGAAAGGTAGGCGGCAGCAGCATCAGCCCCGGACTTTGCGTGGGCCTGTCTGTCCTCATTGCTCGTCTCCTTGTGTCTGTGTGGAAGGCATGTCTCAGGCCTGGAGGATCAGGAACAAGGTGCCCTGTAGGGGATCAACAAAGACAGTCACTCACGATGCGGTCTGTGAACGCTGTCTTTCTGTCGGGTTGAACAGCAGAGCCTGAGCCAGTTAGGGACTCCTCTGGGAAGTGGCTTTTCCGTGAGTCCCCGAGGCCAGCCCTGCCTTCCTGCGACGGAGAGGCCCATGAGGCTGCGTGCTCCGCACAGGGACGCACACCTTCCCAGAGAAGTCCCCCCCGCCCCCCCATGGCCCTCACACAGCTCCTCTGCCAGCGCATGTCGTGTGTGGTGACTCAGGTACTGTTGAGGAGTTGCAGTCCAGTGCGTAATGGAGTGCCCTCTGCCTCAGGGTCACACAAAAGGAGAGGCAGACACGTGCATTGCAGCGAGCAGCCCATTAGTATCAGTCTGTGCAGTATAGTAGGGACTTCCGGGGTGCGGGGCTGGGGAACCGGGCTTCAGGG
>NW_005871066.1:125986-131480 GCF_000147115.1 Myotis lucifugus
GCAGGGAGCAAGCTGTGGGACCCTCCTAGGCCTGCCTGGAAACTGCAGCACAGCGCTATTTATAACCCTCGCCTCTGGCCGCCTCCTGTCAGGGTGGCTCCATATTTCTGCATCTCGCTGAAGCATGCAGCAGGCAAACGAGAAAAGAGGAAGACGCCAACCCAGTCGAAGTTCTGTTGTAGGACGTGCCTCAGTAGAGCGCATTGATTTCGGGAGCTGGGTCCCCTCCGCAGGCGGTGTGGTAGGCTGTCCCTTCCCCGTGATTCTGCCAACATTGTCACCACCTTCCCCCTTTTGAGTGCCACGTGTCCACACGTCCCTACGAAAGACAGTTTTGAAGTCTAGTGGTTGCATTCTTCGTCTGCCCTCTAGCATCTGAACAGGTTTGTAGTTCTATCAAGGCTCTGCGCTACGTGTGAGGCTGTGGTTCTGTGTGACTGTGAGTGCAGTACACAGACCCGGTCTCACCTAGTTAAACGTCAGCTCTCCCGGTGAGGGAGGCAGGCAGAGAAAGGGCCAGGCCTTAGCAGCTTTCCTGTGTGTGTGTGTGTGTGTGTGTGTGTGTATGCATGTGTGTGCGTGTGGTGTGTTTAAATCCAGTTGGTTTCTTTCATTCTGGGTAACTGATTCTTTAAGGTCTCGGGTCCGAAGGGCAGAGTGCTTTAGCCATGTTGTTCCCTTCCAGCTGTGAACCCCACCCCTAGCAGCTGGAGCCTGGACAGTGGGAAGGAGGCCAGGAGCATGGCGGAGAGCGGGAGGCTCCTCTCGCCCCCTGTCCCTCCGAGACCCGCACTGACGGGTGGGTATATGACGCGTGTGCATAGTCGCTTCTCTGCAATAACCACTGCGCTGACTGCTCCCGCTGTGGATTGCGCAGAGAACGGCAGGGGGTGGTCCTGGAGCGGGGAGCCTCCGTAGCTGCCTAACGCGTGGGCGCTGTCCCTCCCTCTGCTGAACTGCTGCTACACTGTGTTCCTCCTGAGCTCTGACGGGAGCGTGTTCTCTGCACGCTGCGGGCTGGCACTGCCCTCCTAGCCACCTCCTCCGCGGCAGCCTCTGCTGGCGCGCTGCTTCCTTCCCTCTCGTGTGGAGCTGATGCCAGCGCCGCAGGCAGCCCTGAAACAGGCACTGACGGACCCTAACTCTGATGGGCGGCTGGGGACAACTACCCCCATGCCACGCTGTCTGCTGCCCGGAGAAGACCGTATTCGATCACTTCTCGAAGGCCTGAGTTAGAGTTCAAGAACCCTGACAGTAATGGTGGGGGAAGCTGCCTGTGAGGTGACAGCAGGAACAGGGCCCCGGTCCTCCTGAACAAGCCCTTTACTCTGACCTTCACGGGGGGTGTCGCTGAGAGGGCTGACCCGCCCTGCCAGCTCCCCTACCCTGGTGCTGGGCACAGTCTTCCCAACACTTAACGCAGGTCGAGAGTAGTTCTGAAACTATGAATACACCCAGCCTCCGGTAAGAGGAAATACGATGCCATTGCCTCGGTGGGCTTTCCTGGAGGGTCCGTTTCATTTGCTGCATTTTAGCATCTTTTTTTTGTTTACTAAGAAGAGGAAAGTGACTTTCTTTTTATGTACTTATTTATATACACATTTTTAAAATTGATTTTAGAGAGGAAGGGAGAGGAAGAGAGAGATTGAAACATCAATGATGAGAATCATTGATCAGCTGCCTCGTGCACGCCCCCTACTTGGGATTGAGCCACAACCTGGGCACGTGCCCTGCCTGGGAATCAAACCTTGACCTCCTGGTTCATAGGTCGACGCTCACCCACTGAGCCACGCCAGCCAGGCAGCCTTTCTTTTTTAAATAAAACTCTGCTGCCAGGTTTTCTGTCGCTGCCGTAGCTAAAGGCCACCAGCAGGGTCTGAAAGGCCGTGAGAGCTTTAAGCAGAGCAGGAGCCACTGGGCTCAGCTGTGAAGTGCACCAGTGTCACTGCGGCCCCCCCGGTGAGGACTCGGCCACCAGGTGACTCGTGTTCTGCCGTTAAACCTGGTTGTGTGGCTGCAGCATTTCAGCAGCTGTCAGTTGGGGGCGGTTCAGTTCCTAGGCCCATTCAAACCTGTAGGCAAGGGTCCTGGCAGGGCTGGCATAGGCTCCGTGCGAGAACGCCTTCCTAAGCAGCGGCTCTGTGAGCTTGAGCGGGCTGGTGCGCAGGAGGGGTCACTGCACACGAGCCAGGAGAGGCCCCGGCGCCCACGGGTGACTGACCTCTGCAGGGTAGCGTGGCGGGCTGCCTCCCTTCCGTACAGATCCTCCTGGTCTGTCCTCTGTCTTCATCTGTGCTCTCTGTGGGGGCAGGGGGGTGTCTGGACTGTCTGTCTCCGCTTCATCCTTTTTGCGGTTTCCTGTGAGTTATCAACCTCCCGTGACAGCCGGGGGGGGGGGGGGGGGGCTCGGGGAGCGGGCACGGGCAGCTCACCACAGAGCAATAAACCCCGAACTCATGAACCCCGACTTGGTGGAATTAGGAGAGGCGTCTGCACTCTGCATAGAGCAGTTCATCCATCCACGTGCCGGGTCCTGATGTGGGGCTGGGCCGGTGGGCGGGAGGAACACGCCTGTCTGCCCAGATGATGAAATCTAGGGCACCACCCCCCTCCGCACCCCCATCCTCCATCCTGGGGACCAAGGGGGACCGGAGTACAGGCATTAGGGGGCTAGTGGTCGTGGCCAAGGGTTTCTACGGTTCACAGTGCGGGGTGGGGGCATGCAGTCGGAGGCTGGAGTCCGTGTGCCTCTGGACCTAGTCAGTCTGTGCTGCCCAGGGCCCTGGGCTTCCCTTTGCCGCTCAGGCCGCAGCCAGCAGCGTCTGTGGAGACCGCTCCCGGCCCCCACACCCACAAGCACCTGGGCTTTGGGGAAATGGAAGGGACGATGGGCCCTCCGGGGCCCTGCCACTGAGGCCCAGGCATCCTGCTCGGCTGTGGCTTTTCACTCCTCTCCCAGTCCGGACGCTGCCAACCTTGGGTGACTTACGCCCCCACGCCCCTGCCCAGTCCTCCTGCCCAGGGCCACCTGTGGGTTTGCACACGCAGAGGGCACGCCCGGGGGTCACCGCCCGGTGTTTCTGAATTGAAACTCTCTCTCTTTACAGCTTCGCCTGCGAGACACACGGCGCCGGTCTCCCCCTCACCTGCCGGGCGGTCTCCGTTGAAGGTACGGCTGTCGTTTAACTGAGCCTGGGATGGGCCCCGTGTTCCCTCCCCCCTGAGGAGCCCCCTGGTCCGTTAGCAGGGCTTTCATTTGCACGGAGCAGGCAGAGAAGTGGGGGGCAGCGCGAGGAAGGCGGGGCGGGAGCAGCCCTGGGCTTTCCCCTGGGGGTGCCGCCTCCGCTGACGCAGCCTGTGTTCAGGTTATTAGCCTCGCTCGCTCGCAAATGGTGCCAGTGAGGGTGTGCAGCCTGGAGAGAGACACCGAATTAGGAAAGAAATATGGTCCCAGTGTCACCTCCTAGGACCATGGTCGGCGAACTGCGGCTCGCGAGCCACATGCAGCTTTTTGGCTCCTTGAGTGGCTCTTCCACAAAATACCACGTGCGGGCGCATGTACAGTGCGATTGAAACTTCGTGGCCCATGTGCAGAAGTCAGTTTTTGGCCTGGGCGAGTCCATTTTGAAGAAGTACTGTTGATATTTTGCTCTGTTGACTAATGAGTTTGCTGACCACTGTCCTAGGACATGTTCAGCCTGCCCTGGTTTAAGAGGCATTAAAACCCACAACACCTTGAATCGACATCAGGATCAAGGTGTCCGAAATAGTGTTCTGGGCCTTTTGCCTTCTCATCAGCCTCGTCCACTCTGACAAAGCCAAACCCACTTTCTCTTTTCCTATTTTCTTTAAAAAAAAAAAATGTTTGTATTGATCTCAGAGAGGAAGAGAGAGAGATAGAAACATCAATGATGAGAATCATCGATTGGCCGCCTCCTGCATGCCCCACACTGGGGATCGAGCCCACAACACGGGCATGTGCCCTGACCGGGAATTGAACCCTGACTTCCTGGTTCGTAGGCTGATGCTCAACCACTGAGCCACACTGGCCAGGCTCTTTTCCTGTTTTCTACCAAGACTTTCGAATACATTAATGAAAAGCCAGGCAGTGCAATGACTTTTTAAAGCTTTAAAGATCAGACGTTTGTCCGGGTCTGTAGACACGGGCTATTGAACATCTCTGAGCAGACACAGCCCCTCGTGGAGGTCAAGGGTAGCCGTCCAAGGGTAGATGCCCAAGGGTAGGGTGTCAGGCTGAGGGCAAGGCCTGCCAGTCCGTGTGGGCGTGGTGCCCAGAGCTGCTGCCCGGAGGCAACTGCAGTGGAAAGAATGATTTCATCCCTGAGTGACGGGGACCTACACGCTCCCTGTCCCTTTCGAGGGGGAGAGGTTTCTAGGTGACATCAAAGGAAAACAGGTCCTGCGCCGTCCGAGCAGCAGCTGCTCATAGAAACCGAGAATCTGAAACGGGAAACCAAAAAGAGGGAGGAAATCGCAAAGAAGCGTGATTTCGTTCATGTTGCCCATGTTTCCGACAGTGCCAGTTCCCTGCTGGTTTTGTTGTCTCCGCCATGGCGGTCCCGAGAAAGCCCTGGCCTGTGCCTGCTCTGCAGGCCGGGGACTGTGGTCCCGGTGTGACGGGGAGGGGAAAGCGCCGTGGCCGTGGCGTTTCCACAGCTTCCCACCCGCCTCGCGCTCCCTCCCACGTGGCGCTACGGACCAGTACCTGCACCTTTCCCTGGATTTTGCAGAGTAGTAATAAGACTCTAAGTCTTAGAGGTTGGCTCTTAAGAACAGAAAGAACAAAGGGATGGAAATGTTGAAATAGCTGAGTGGATAGTGCTGTGCAGCAGACCTGCATCCATCCTCACTGCCCGCCTCTGTGGCCACGTGGTCACAGTGGGGTCGCAGTGATGGCGAACCTATGACACGCGTGTCAGAGGTGACACGCGAACTCATTTCTTTGTTGATTTTTCTTTGTTAAATGGCATTTAAATATATAAAATAAATATAAGTCTTTGTTTTACTATGGTTGCAAATATCAAAAAATTTCTATATGTGACACGGCACCAGAGTTAAGTTAGGGTTTTTCAAAATGCTGACACGCCGAGCTCAAAAGGTTCGCCATCACTGGACTCTAAGGGGTGGCTGGGCGTGTTGTGACTCCTGGGGTCCAGGAGAGGGCGCTCTGCCCTAAGCTCCTCGCCCTATTGTGACTGATGGTGCTCTCCTGTCTTATTTTGGACAAAACCAGCAGTGCATTGGGCCTCTCGGTTGGCCCTGCTTCATTTCCGGCCCCGCTAAGGGGAAGGGTTTGTGTCTCCCACATTATTTTGTTTAAAAAGAGAGACCAAGGTCAAGTTGGTCCAAGAGGACATTTTTCAAAGTGTGTTTGTCCCAATGTTACCTCCTAGAATAGTGGTCAGCAAACTGCGGCTCGAGAGCCACATGCGGCTCTTTGGCCCCTTGAGTGTGGCTCTTCCACAAAATACCG
>NW_005871066.1:132589-139991 GCF_000147115.1 Myotis lucifugus
CCCGTTCCTTCACAGCCTTGTCCATTCCCCGTCTACCCCGAAGCCGGCCGGGGTGTCCCCCCAAAGCCCCTGGGCCGGGGGCCCCGGCCCCCCTGGAGAACGGGAGCCCCGAAAGAACTGGAACCCCGGCCCGCGGGCCCCGGCCCCCTGGCCCAGGGAAGGTCTCGCAGCTTCTGAGTCCCCTTTTTCCGTGTCCCCCTCGATGATCCGCTGCGTTTTCCAGGAGGAGGAAGTATGGCGAGGAGACGGTAGTGTAGGCACCTTTCTCAGACTTGTTCCCGGAGGCATCGGCGCTCGTGATGTCCGGTTGCACAATACTCACCGTCACTGACCCCAACGCGGGCCGCGTGGTGGCTGAAGCTCTGAAAGCCCTGCTCCTTTGGAGGCGGTGAAGAGTGATCCAGACTTCTTTTGTACCTTTTTACGTTCCCCTTTTTTACGGTTTCACGTTAAAGCCAATACAGTATTGTCGAGCAATACGACGCGTGGTAATGTTGCATATTTTTTACTGAATACTTGATACTCTGAGAAAGCTGACTGAGGCGGATTCCGGCCGCGGTCCTCACTGGGGAAGCCCATGGGGAGAGGAGAGAGTCCTGGCTCCCTGGCCAGCAGGCCCCTGGGGGGTGACAGGTAAAGCCGGTTAGATGGCAGACGTCAGGGAGTGCGGCTGGGGCTGGAAATGGTTTTACTCTTGAGACAAACTGCTCCTTGGGGGTTGCCTCTGACATGCAATAGCTGGCTGCGCCCTTAAAGTTCCGCTTGGGGACTGGCTGGTCAGTCATTAGTACCCGCACCACAGTGTCGACCGGTCTCCCCTTCAAGGTGCATTGCCTTTCAGAGCCAAGATGAGGCGAGGCGGGCGGACTGAGTAGCAGAGCCCAGGAGAAATGTTTACCTGGAGCCCGGGCTTCCTTCCCCGACAGTTTCCGCTGCCAGATTTGTCATTGAGAAGCACCGATGCCCATGTCGTAAACAGGCCCGAATTAATGGGTCCCATTAAGGAGCATCCAGGAATCAATGCGGGACAGTATTAAATCAATGGCGTAAATGAAGAAAAAGCCCCTTCGAGAAAACGTGTTAGCATGAATAAATGGCAGGAGGACTTTCAGGAGGCAAGGGCATTCACTTTCAGTCCTGCACAAAAGGAAAGATGCCTCGGCCCTCCCTCCCTCCCAGCAGGGCTGCCCCTGGGCTGTCCCTGGGCCCAGGGGAGGGGGGGCGGGGAGGGGATAGGGTGGCTGGGGAGGGTTCCAGCGTCTGGGACCTAGTCGGGAGGCGCGGCCTCCTTGTTGGGGATGAACCAAGCACCTTGTGTGTAGTGTATTTTGTATCTGTGTTTTGTTTCCTTTTACTGCCTGTTTATAACACTCACTTGACAATAGAGATGAACTGTATTTTAAATCATGCTGTTAAATATTTCCCTCTTTTGTTGGGAAGCTCATTTTAGTTTAACTGTGTTCGCTGTGGCTAGCTTACCTGGAAGGCAGTGACCACTTTTTTATATTCCCTTGATGAACCCATTCAGCAGGTGTACGCTGTTGAGGCTGATTATAGAGGTTTTCTATAATAAATGTTCAAGTATTTTTGTACATAACTGGTTAATTTTAATAAGAGATACCATTATGTGTAAGAAAAAATAAAAGTAAACAGTTGTGGATGCAGTATGAGTGTTATAATTATGCCAAATACTTTATGTATGGAAAAAGAATATTTGTACATACGTGCTTTTAACAATAATTCTGCCAGATTGACTTTCCAGTTTTTGAATGTCAGAAAAATTAATATATGTTAAAATATTTATGTTTAGTGAAGGTATTCATAATGGAGAAAAGGAGCATATAAATTTTAGCTTTGTATCTTGCAAGTTTTGCAGTCGGAAATTTCTTGAACTAGCTTTTGCTTTTGATGATAACACTGTGTTTGTAATCATACCCTTAAAAAAAATATATATATATATATATAAGAAGCTCTGTATTTCTGTTGCTTTAAAGAAGAAAACTTCTCCACTTAAGTACGGTGACCTGCATAAGATAACAAAGCTTCTTTGATTTCCTTTTCCTCTGTAGTTTAACAGATTTGTTGACTAGTGCTCGGGCACAGTATAAATCAATGTTATTTGCTCTTGAAGCCATTTTTTAAAAAAAAATTGCAATGAGCAGTGGATCCTGTGGGTGTGTGTCTGAAGCAGCTATATAGCAAACACTTCAAGAGATTCTCTTAGCTCAGATGTTCCTACTGGTTGCTGCTGAATGGTGAATATTAAATAAAATTACCTGATTAATCTTGATATTTCTGTCTTTCTTTTCATCAGTATGAACAGAAGCTGTGTACATCTCTTGGTCGTAGCATAGTGAAAATTTCAGACTTCTTGGTTGGTAGATCCTGTCTTGTTGTTTTGCCTTGGTTGATAGACTTCCTCTACCTACAACGCTTATTTATGCCATAAGAACAGAGGTTGAGAAGGTAGCCGTGGAGGTTAATGTCAGGAGAGAAGGGAACATTTCCCAGGTGGCTGACCACTCATGGGACTAATCAGAACCATCCAAGTTTGTTTGCATTAGAAAACTTGACACAAAACAGATTAACTGCTCAGCGTGGGAAACGGTTGAGAAACACTGCAAAACGCATTGACTACCCGACGTCTGTTCATAAATCCCGGCTTTCCGTTTTGTGAGCTGCTGTGCTGTTAGGTTTATGGCATGTACGGAACCCAACGCCAAGCAAGCCATTGTCTAACTCCGCTGTCCCATTACATACCAAAACCCATTTGCAGGCCGTCGTCGATACCCTTGATGTTTCTCCACGTTCACTAAGTGGTTTTAGAGCATTCTGGGGTCACGTTCATTACAGCCGAGCTCATCGGCGTTTAGATTCTACAAGCATAATCACAATATGAACAGCCCTGCTTGCCATCTAGGCAGTGTTCTCTCTGGATTGTCATCGATTGCTCTCCAGACAAGAACAAAGGGAGTAGCAGGTTGCACAGGCCGGCCTTCATGCCGGCCTTCCACATTCTGTGGCTTGTACTAAAATGAATGCTTCGTGACTGATCGAGGTCAACTTTGCCCTCATTACATAAGAAGGCCATAAAAAAGATGTGAAAAATGGACAGAAGGCCATTTCCGTCATATAACTATTATCATACTCCTTTAGTCTTTTTCTACACGTACGTATTATGTAGAGCTAGCATGTCAAACTCGCGGCCCATGGCTTGCATGTGCCAATGAATATTTTTGCAGCACAGCCAATATAACAGTATGTAAGAAATGTCTTAATAAGAATTTCATAACTTAATTTCTACAATATCCTGTTATGTGTAATTATTAATAACAAACTACAATGTTGGATAATCACTGATTACTATAATCATGTTGCAGTCATTTCCCTTACACGCCTTATGCGCAGGTGCACCATTTCTCACCACTAATACTGGCAGCGAATATTTTAGCAGCCGATGGCCACGTCATTAGTCTTGGACTGACTTGTTTGGTGTGCGCAACAGGAAATATTTCGCTTTTGGAGAACAAGAAAAATAGGTTTATTTGCGTGACGCTTATTAATTTGTGCAGTTATTCAGTGTCTGGTAAGTTAATGTTCAAGAAAAAATATTAATTTTTATTTAAATGTTCTATTTAATGTTAATGATGACTCATTTATGTCAGCCCTTTGTATTCAGCATGTCTCTATCGAAATAAACCTACATTTCTATGAAAATTGAACCTTTTGGTTTTTTGCGACCCACATAAACTTAAAGCTTGTTTATTTGGCCCCTGGTAGCCCTTGAGTTTGACATGCTTGCTGTAGCGTTTCCACCTTGAGTGCTGGTTCCCTCAGGTATCAAACACGCTGTGGTAACAGAGCTGCATTCAACGCCATCAGGAGAGAACCCTCAACTCAGGTTTGGCAGCATCTCTCAGGGCGGGAGGGCAGGACCAGATTTCATTGAAAAGTGGGGTTTTGTTGAAGGTGGGTCTTTAAATGAGCAGGCCTGGAGGTCGGGTAAGATCATGTGGTAGCTGTTCAGGTGGGTGGAAAGAGCAAGGCAGGGATTTTGAGTTCACAGGTTCAGAGCCTCAGGACATAAACTGTTCCTTGATGCTTCCTCTCAGCGATTGGACGGGTCTGCTGAGAAGTTCCTGTGTGGACATCAAGATACTTGCCTGTCGAGATGCCTGGAAGAGGAAGGCCATGCAGACAAACACGGAGCAGTGGCATCTGGCTCACGGGGACAGGAGCTGCCTGGACCAGACGGTTCCAGTTCTCGACACGTACGTTGCACGTGGCTGTAATCACGGTGTCCCTGGGCGGTCTACCCTCGTGTTTTGTCCCCTGTTACAGTATTTAACTATTATGACATGTCAGCAGAAAGCCAAGTCTGTTCCACATTTCAGCCGGTCCCCTATTCATGGCCGGTCTATTGCTTTCCGTTTCTCATGAGGACAAAGCATACCTTGGTGACTGTTCTCACGCAAGCTTTCCCCATGTTTTGGTTTATTTCCTTAGAATGGACTCCGGACTAAAGTGGCAAAGGTGGAGGAAGGATGACGTTTGCAGTCCTCTCGCGTATTTACAAAGTCCTTCCCCAAAGTGTTGGACCCACTTTAGTGCCACCCGCAGGGTTTCGGCAAGTCCCCAAGAAACATGGAGTCTGAGTCTTAAGGCACAAAAATACCAGCCTGGACCGAGCCCGGCCTCCGTCTGCAAGCGCGCCCTGTGCACCGGGCGTGTGGTGTCCGGGAAACGGACTCGGCTGGAGGCGTGGGCCCAGGACTTACACTGGGGAACAATGCTGCTCCCCAGGGAAACAGGCCGGGCAGAGGGAGCAGCTGAAAAGATGCTCTGGCCATAGAGCCTCAGCTGGTCCCACAGGGAACTTGGGGACAGAGGTCAGGCGCTGAGGGTGGGCAGCTCTCAGGGGCTAAGGGCAATCCCTGCGGGAGGGTGAGGAGGACACACAGGCGAGCCTGGCAGGCCACCCTCCCAGCAGCCGGGAAAATGCACACCGCCACCATCACACCGTCCCCACGGCAGCCACGGCCCACAGAGCAGAGCGGGCCCTCGGAGCTGCAGAATTCTTTGATATGAAGCTAGTTATTGATTAGACCAAAGGAAAGGGGCCTAGTTTTCTCCCTTTGGTTTGGAGCAAGAATGGAATTATTTTCTTTATTTTTAATTAATATTTTTTTATTGATTTCAGAGAGTAAGGCAGAGGGAGAGATAGAAATATCAATGATGAGAGAGAATCATTGGTCGGCTGCCTCCTGCACACCCCACACCAGGGACCGAGCCCACAACTTGGGCATGTGCCCTGATCGGAATCAAACTGTGACCTCCTGGTTCATAGGTTGACACTCAACCACTGAGCCACACCGGCTGGGCAAGAACAGAATTGTTTAGATCCCCACCCAATGGCTTTGGAAAACTGTTCTCTGGCCTTGGGGCTATGGATGAGCTGAGAGGGACCCCACCGCCAGCTATTCTGCCAGACGGACCGTCAGTTCCAGGCGGCACTGACTGAACAGAGTTTCCGATGTCGTCTGAGTGAGTGACAGGGTCCACCCGGACAGAGACGCAACAGCAGATGGTGAGGTCAGCTCCTTAGCTCTATTTACCCAATTAAAGGCTTAGCACCTATTGTCAGGAGAGAATCCGCTGTCAAGAAATCCACCTGGTCATAGTGGATCAGTTTGTTCCAGCCAAACTTAGGTGTGGCCACGTCATCACAATTATTAATTTAGAAAACAATGCAAATTGCTTTCCTTTCCCAACTGGAAGGTAACAATGACGGAGGATGGGGGGGGGGAGGGGAGCCAGCAAGCTTGTCACGTGACTCTGTCCACGCTGCAGCCGGCACCCACAACAGGTCCGGGGCCAGGGTCAGCTGCTCGGCGGGTCCTGAATCTGATTCCTACACGCGGATGGATGGCGGGGGCAGCGCAATACTGATGAGAACAAATGGGTCTGGAGTTCCCATCTGCCCTTTGAAGCCAGATTCAGTTTGGGGCCTTCTCCTGACCTTTCTGGAGACGTCTTCCTCTAAAATATCAACTTGCATCATCTGTGGAGTAGAATTGAGCCTCGACTCGCCCGGAGAGGAAGCTGGATCCTTGTTCTCTTCAGAGGCCTGAGGAAGAGCGATCATGCATGTCCCGTTTGGGAGGAACCAGAAGAACTGATGGGCTGAACTTCATCCATGTTTTTAAAGAAGAACTTGCACGCTTTGGTATGGCTTCTCCACCCTCTTGCATGACCCCCCACGCACTTCACGGAGCTTTGCTAGTGCAATAGAGTGAAAAAGACACATGTGTCTGCTCGGCCTGCCAATGCTTCGGACTATATATTATCCTTTTTTTTTTTTTTTAGCATTTTAGTCTTTTTTTAAAAAATTGATATTTAGAAAGAGAGGAAGGGAAGGAGGGGTGGAGGGAGAGAGATCTGAGAAACATACAATGGTTGCCTCCCACACGTATCCAGACCGGGGATTGAACCCAAAACCTGGGCATGTGCCCTGATGGGGAATCGAACCTTTGACCCCTCAGTGCCCAGGACGATGCTCAGCCAACTGAGCCACACCAGCCAGGGCTACATATTTTCCTATATGACACATGTCCTAGTATTGTCAAGGCATACTGCTATATTTTAAGTTGTCATATCTATTCCAATGTGTGATTTCTCTGGAGTCTGCCAACAGAATTTTTCTTAGAAATTACTGAAGTAGTCAGGGCAAAAGAGAGAGACATTAATGCAAACTCGCAAGGGAGGTGCACCTCTCCATTAATAGATAGAGAATTTCCCGACATCAAGGAACTAAAAAGGAGGCAAAGGAAGATCACTTATGGGTAATGTGCCCGGAGACCTGACCTGGTTGCTAAGGGAGGCAAAGCTCCGCTTTGAAGTCGAGAAGAGCTTTACTCACCTCAGAAGCACAGCATTTAGTTCTCACGGAATATCGCAGCCAACAATGTTAGCTTAAGTCAGCTCTCAGGAAGCAGAGAGCGGCAGCGCCTGTCATCGGCTTTGTCATATCATAATCGCATCAGCCCAGGCCAGAGAGCTCCATGGGTTCTATCTTCTCGGGAAGCAAGATTCTCAGCCTCTGCACCCGCGTTAACCCCATGGGGCTAGTTTCTCAGAGAAGTGATGGATGATTGATTATAAGTAGGATATCCAAGTGTGTCTAATGCTTTCTAAAAAGGACTTCAAACATGTAACATAATCAATAATTGTTCTCGTTGCTTTTAAGTGTATTTTATGTTTATATTTTGGTCATTTGTGGGGACACATTGGATGGTTCAGAAAGTGTCATCATGATCATCAGTTTGATCGATCCTGTCTATGTAGACGCGTGCTCTAGACTCTTGGCCTATCGATCGTCTCTTAATTCTTACAAGGGGAGTGT
>NW_005871066.1:140091-178733 GCF_000147115.1 Myotis lucifugus
CACAGGCTGAATTCTGTGAGCGTCAAGTCACGTGGCTACTATGTGAGCCTCCCCTGCACCTCCATGCAGAATCCCTAGCCCAGGGCAACTTGCCTGCTCTGTGTCATTGTGGTCAATCTAAATCTAACCTTGGTTTAGCCGTTCCTCTGTGCCACGTGCTTTAAAAAAACTTTCTATCCCTTCGGTACTTGCTCTGTTCATTCACTGCCCTCTTTGTCTGAGAACTACCTTCTATTCACAGAGACAAAACCTGAGACCATGCCGAAACCGGTTTGGCTCAGTGGATAGAGCGTCGGCCTGCGGACTGAAAGGTCCCAGGTTCGATTCCGGTCAAGGGCATGTACCTGGGTTGCGGGCACATCCCCAGTGGGAGATGTGCAGGAGGCAGCTGGTCGATGTTTCTCTCTCATCGATGTTTCTAACTCTCTATCTCTCTCCCTTCCTCTCTGTAAAAAATCAATAAAATATATTAAAAAAAAAAGAAAACAAAAAAAAACCTGAGACCATGTTTCTACCGCCCTCCACGGACCATCCGGAGTGGGAGTGGACACATGATCCAAGCTCAGCCAATGGAGACTCTGCCGGGAGCTCAGACACCAGGAAATGGCTCTGAGCTCGCATGTAGGCCTGGGAGGCAGCACTGCAGGTCAGCAGCCAAGAGAGGGAAAGGCAGTTGATGTGCCGATTCACAGCATAAGGAGCCATGTGGTCAGAGACAGAGAGAGAGAGAGAGAGAGAGAGAGAGAGAGAAGGGCGTGGAGGATAAGGGCTGAGTGGTGGCCATCCCAGTCAGGATCCCGTCAGAGGTGACCATCCTTCCTGCCTGAATTTTCTGCAGTCGCTGCTGAAACTGAAGCCACGTGCACATCTTTCTCGCTGGTTGGACGTGGATTTGTATAATCCGCAGACACCAGAGCCTGGTTGTCCAGGCAGGAGGCTGCGGAGGCGGGAAGGCCAGGGGCGGGTGCATGTCACGGCTCACACCCAGTTCTCCCAGCGGTTTCCCCGGCGTGTCCGCGTCCGAGCCCAGCTGACACTCCTCACGGAGCAGAGCGTGAGTGATGGGCGTCCTGTTGAAGCATCAGAGCTCAGCTTGGAACGATGTGTTAATAACCGATCAGTGTTGTCACGGAGCCAACGAGTCCGTGAGGTTCAGGCTTCCTGCGACTTCCCCAGCAGCCGCACCCGCGCCACCGGCCGCACCCAGCCCTCAGGAGACACGGAGTCCCCCGGCGGAGCATCCGCCCCGAGGTCTCCTCTCTTCTGCTCAAGGACAGCTCTTCACTGTGGATACAGCCTCGTGGGCTCAGGCCAGGCCACACTCCTCCCACCACCCAGGCCTAACCAGGGCCCTTCCCCCCAACTTCCCAGCGCTCCCCCAGTGGCTCACCTCACGTGCCTCCAAGCCTACAGGCGTCCTGCTGCCTCACCCCGAAGCCAATCCATGTGCTGAGGTTTATTAGGACGCACCCCCGTCTCAGGGGCCAGGGCGTGTCCCAGTTACCTAGGGCTGAAGATCGCCCGACCGAAGAGGCTCCAACCACCGCCACGTCACTGTGCTCCTGGAGGCTCAGGGGAGTCCGCTGGGCCCGGGAGGGTGGGCTGTCTCTGTCCTACGATGTCTAGGGCTCAGCCGAGGAGACCTGGATCGCTGGAGGCGACTCAGAGGACCGAGGCCAGACCCTCTGGGGGCTTCTCCACTCAGGACCACCACCTCCGTGAGAACGGCAGGCAGGCTGGGCTCAGCGTCAGCCAGGAAGCTTACAGGCCCCTCCCAGGCCCCCACTCCTTTCACGTGGCTTCGGGGTCCAAGTTCAAGTTTTTAGCAACAAGCTTCATGCTCCTTTGTAACCCCAGTGTCATAGGTTACTACTGTCACTTCTGCTGAGCGTGTCGATGAAGCTTTTGTTTATTTATTTTAATCTATCTTTATTAATTTTTAGAGAGAGGAAGAGGGAGGGAGAGAGAAACATCAAGGAGAGAGGAACATCTATTGGCTGCCTCCTGCGCACCCCCTACTGGGGATCAAGTCCACAACCTAGGCATGTGCCCTGACTGGGAATCGAACCGTGACCTCCTGGTTCATGGGCCAACACTCAACCAC
This sequence comes from Myotis lucifugus, assembly GCF_000147115.1. NCBI lineage: Eukaryota > Metazoa > Chordata > Mammalia > Chiroptera > Vespertilionidae > Myotis > Myotis lucifugus. The sequence goes on from NW_005871066.1 coordinate 142,196, forward strand.
TGAGCATACCAGCGGGGCTGATGAAGCTTTTAAAACCTGCCCAGACTCAAGGGGAGGGGTACAGTCTTCACGCCTGGATGGGAGGCGTGTCCAAGAGTGGAAGGCCATGTTTTCAAAACGTTCAGAACGATCACTGTTGGTTTTTGTTTGTTGTTGTTGCCCCGTCTGCCATGGTTCAGAAACGGAAGTCTCCTGAGGATTCTTCCGTAAAGAGCACACGCTCCTGCCACCTTGGTTTAGCCACAATTTGTTAGAAGCACACTCGGCTGTGTCTGAGTGGGACGCGACCCTGTGAACTGGGATTGCGAATGAACAATCAGTATCGTCATGCAGCTGGGACGCAGGTCCGGTAACTCTCCGAAGCTGCTGAAATTGGATCTTGACTCAGCATTAACCTCCATACAAATGATAGATAACTAGGGGAACCATTGTATTTAACCTTATGAAATAAGATCAATGCAATTAAAATGGATTTTCTCTCGAGGCTGCTTCTCTGACTTCATTTGTCTTTGGTTGGGGCACCTGAGAAAAGCAAAACTCTCAGAGAAAATACTATTATTTGGAGCAGATCGTTTCCAGAACCAACATTTTTTTTTTTTTAACGAAGAATCATATGCAAGTACCACACATAAAATACGCAAGTTGTGAATGGCTCACAAAGGTGAAAGAGTTCTGAGAGCTTCATCCTTTTCAATTACGTGTAAGACAGTTTTTTGTAGGAAAAGAATTATTTTTCTTGCCCCACTCTAAAACACACATTAACAATTTTATTTTTTTACGTGTATTTTTATTGATTTCAGATAGTAAGGGAGAGGGAGAAAGACACACACACACATCAATGATAAGAGAGAATCATTGATCGGCTGCCTCCTGCACGCCCCCTACTGGGGATCGAGCCCACAACCCAGGCATGTGCCCTGACGGGGAGTTGAACCATGACTTCCTGGTTCATAGGTCAACCACTGAGCCACGCTTGGCTGGGTAACAATTTAATTGTAACCTTACATGTGTGTGCTCTCACTCCTTCCTGCCAAACATATTCTATACTTAGATCCAAAACATTTCAGGGGACAGGATGTGATCTTCCGTGTGTGGCTGTTAGGAAATAGGGCCCCTCAGATATCATCCCATTTGCAAGCTGGTACCTGGGGCCTACTTAAGTTTAAGAAGAAAGAGAAAAACGATTATTTTGGCGCTTTGAAGAACATGCATAAATTTTTCAAATCACTTTTCTTGAATTCTAGCCAATAAATCAGACAGTGAAATTCTTAAGGCAAACAACGGGGGTTGTTTTTGAGCCCTGAAGTTGGTCTTCAGACTTTGAAAAATGTTATCTGAGAAACTGCAAGTGGGTTATGTAGTCATTTACCACCGGGCCTGCTCCCAGCGGCAAACCGTTCGGGACACGGGACTCGCACGCACAGACGCTGGCAAAGCCTTACTGGGTAAATTGTGGAACATGTTTTTAACAGATTTTAACATCTCACATCAGCTACGGTCTCCAGTGGCTGTTTCTTTATGAAATACCTGGATCTGTTTCTTTTAAAAAAATATGTGTTGATTTTAGAGAGGAATGGGGAGAGAGAGAGGAGAGAGAGAGAGAGATCAATGATGAGAGAGAATCATCAATCAGCTGCCTCCGGCCTGCCCCACACTGGGGATGGAGCCCACAACCCAGGCGTGTGCCCTGACTGGGAATTGAACCGTGACCTCCAGGGACATAGGTTGAGGCTCAACCACTGAGCCACACTGGCCGGGCCTGGGTCCGTTTCTTTGATGTCACGGCAGGAGGTAGATGATACTGGGACGTGTAAGGAAGAGAAATCCAGTGTCCCAGCACCTGCACCAAATTGGATTTAAGTTTTAAAACTCCACGTTGCCAAAGAAGCAATATGAGACCCTGAGACCACTGCTGCGCAACAGACAGAATGAGGAGGAAGTGCAGAGCACGGGGGCGCTCCCTGGGACTCGCCGAGCACGCCGTGCTTCCGGAAAAGGTGACATTGGGCACAGCACCCCGCTGCCGCTCCCCACACCTGCGCCCGGGGGCCTTCCTACCCGTCCCCGGAGCAGTGGCCCCACACTGAGCTCCGGGCTGCGTCTGCCTGCGACTTGGCCTTGACATGGAGATGAAACCAGCGATCCCAAACCGAAACTGGGTCACGGGCACAGCTGATTGGCGTGCCCACTAGGAACATAGCAGGTGGGACTCGGGAGGCGGTGCCGTCACGCCGCTGAGCCCGAGGTGATGACTGGAAGAGCACCAGCCCGTTCGCAGGACAGCTCCGCAGGCTGTCCTGAATTATAGCTGCTTCGGCGTTTGTGCATCCAGCCACGTCTGCAGCCAGTGGCCTTGATGGGAGCCTCTGTGGGCCTGGCTGGGCAGAGAGGGATCTCCCTGTGCCTACCCCTGGGTGGAGACCCCGTGCCTGACCCCTGGGTGGAGACCCCATGCCTGACCCTGGGTGGAGACCCCGTGCTGACCCTGGGTTTTGCTGCCGATTGGCTACCTCCGTCCAAGGCTTATGGGACGTTCCGGACATGTTGGCACCTTCCCCACAGCTTGCCTTTGGGTTCTATTTTTGAGAAATGCAAGGACATACTTTTTACTCTTCCTTGTCTTTACAGACTCACCCGGTCCCTCAGTATTTTCCTGTCCCAGTGCCCACTCTTGGCAGCACGCCCAGTCTGTGGCCACTGCTGTTCCAGCCGCGTCCTCACTGTTCCAGCCTCGTGTCTGCACGGTTCTCATTCCACTATGTCTCTGTTTTAATTCCTTCTCCAGCTGATTAAAAACAATGTATGATTAAACAGGAGGCAGTTTGAAGGAGAACACGAACTATTTGAGTGGGGATGCAGTCATCATCATTCGGTAACATGTTCCCTGCGGCTCCACGATGAATGGTGAGGCGGTCAAGCACGTCAGCTGCGAACTCTCACTGCGGCCAGGGCCTCACTAGGGAGGTTATTCCAGAAGCTGAGGTCGGCGTCGGAGGCCAGCGCTGGGGCCGAGGGCCGTGAAGGGAAGGCGACCCTTCACGTTGTAGCGGAAATGCGGCCGCGTCCGACAGGCTGTCGTGTGATCACATTTTAGTGCCTGTTCTGTCCTGGGTAAGTCTCCCCTGGATATTCCTTCTTAATGGAATTTGAGGAATTAAAAATGGCTCCGCAAATCACTTTTTAATCTGGAGAAGTAAACAGGGAATGAAACACACCGGCCTGCCTGCCGTTCAAGTGCAAGGAAAGGTGTAAATAAAGAAAACAGATTAGCGGCTGGTTCACACCCCATCGGCTACCTAACCACCTGTCACCAGCTAATTACACACCTTTTAGATGCACGTGCAAGAGAGATGGCTCAGAAACCAGCTTCCACGGGGGAGGCTGGCGGAGAAGTACCACAAGGCTCCTCTGACTATTTAGACAGCCAACCACTTAGGGGGAAAGTGTATTTTCTCAGGAATTATCGTCCTGAAAGTGCCGTCTGCTAGTCGTCTAGTCTCCGTGGCCTCCACGCCAATAGTTCAATCTCCACCCATAAATACAGAGCGAGGCAAAAGTAGGTTTACAGTTGAGAGTCCACAAAACACAGAGTTTATTTATTTTATTTTACTCTTAAAATACATTTTTATTGATTTCAGAGATGAAGGGAGAGGGAGAGAGAGAGAGAAACATCAGTGATGAGAGGGAATCATTGATGGGCTGCCTCCTGCATGCCCCCTACTGGGGATCGAGCCAGCAACCTAAGAATCGAACTGTGCCCTGACTGGGAATTGACAGGGAATCGAACCGTGACCTCCTGGTTCATAGATCAACACTCAACCACTGAGCCACACTGGCCAGGCGAGCTGTGCTCTCTTGATTAGGATTAGGGTACTGGTCTGATGCTGGCTTTGACACCAGGGTTATTTTCATGGTTATTTGCCCAATGTCCGCTCTGGGCCCCTAGCTACTCCCCTTAAGCCAGGAGGATCCTGGCCCCCCTCACTGAGGCGCTGGAAGGTACGGTGGGCAGGAGGAATTTCATCGCACCACGCCTGTGGCAATGTTATTTACTATCATCTGCCATGGTATTTATGGATCGGGAACTGTGACATCGGTTTGTTTGCCTGATAAAATCTATTTCCTATAGCGTTTTAGTAGAACTCATGATCTAAAGTTTGAAAATGATAATCTGCTAGGTACCGACTAAAGGCTCCATTTCAAATGAGCCGATTTTGAAATGAGAAGTGTAGCCATTTGAAATCAACTCCACAAATACATTAAAGTATATTAATTCCATTTGTATTATATTCATTCACAAGTGCTTATTAGCATGATGTATATTCAGATCATATAGCATTAATTCATCATCACCCAGCAATTATTTAATGGGCGCCAGAGTCAAAAGACATTCAGTTATTTGCAATTTTAAAAATATATTTGTATATACACACACATCTGAACATATACATATGTACACATACCAACACACACACACACACACACACACATATATATATATATTTGCCCAGAGACCTCTGTTGGTTGGGTGAAGAGTCTGGTTGGTTTGGGCAGGCTGCGTGGGTCTTATTAAACCTTATCTGGATATTGTGCACAGCCACAGAGACTCTCAGAGAGCCTAGACTTCTCTCTGCCCAGGTAGACAAATGCAGAATGCTGTTCTGTAACTGCCCCGTGCCCACTGCTAAGCTTCCATTGGTGCACTAAGAAGAGGAAGTTAATTTGTATGACACAGTCCATCATGGGAGAGTGGAAAGATAACTGTAGCAAGTTGAAAAGATTGGACTCTTTTACATGTAGAGCTTCATTATATTATTTTTGCATGTTTGGAAAATAATACAAATATATAAACCAAAAAATGTTTAGTCTTCTTCTTCTGAGATAACTATATATGATTTTTAAACTAAAAATAATCATTCTATACACTCTGTTCTGAAGCAACCCCTTATTGATGGAAATTTAGGGTGTCTCCAAATTTCTATGCTAAAAATACCAGAAATACACATCTTTGAACATATATCATCACATACCTGTGCACATCTTTCACTGACTAGGCCCTACACGTAGAGTTGCTGGGTTAAAGAGTGCTGCATTTAAATCTTAATAAATATTGGTAACCAGCCCAGCCGATGTGGCTCAGTGATTGAGTGTCAACCTATGAAACAGGAGGTCATGGTTCAATTTCACAGGCAGAGGGTGTGAGGCAGGCAGCCAACTGATGATTCGCTCTCAACATTGATGTTTCTCTCTCCCTCTCCCTCTCCCTTCCTCTCTCTGAAATAAAAATATATTTAAAAAAATATTGGTAACGAGACCCCTAAAGACTTTCTAATGACACACTCCCCCTTGCAGGATGCTCCTATTTCTGACCCCCTTGCCTGCACAGGCAGAATCCCTCATGTCTCTGCCACGCTCTGAGGTCAAAGGAGAGAGAGCTCTGGCTTTATTTTATTTGGGGATTTGAGACCCTTACGCAATTGTGCGTTTATTCCCATGTGTTTAGTCATTTAAATTGCCTTCTCCATTGGTTACCGTTTACCCCTCACCTTTCCCTCACCCCGTGATCTGCTTCTATCGCTGTGGGCAAGTCAGCCTCTCTGAGGCCGTGTCTACACATCCTCCACTTAGGACGCATCCCAAACCTTGCCCCGTGTTTGTCTCTTTTACCTGGTTTCATCTCCATCCCATTGTGAAAGGCGCTGTTAACAAATACCTTTCAAATTACAAAAAGGTGGAATCACACTCTCGCGCAGATATGAAAATGAACGTGTGCTAACGGCGTTCCTTTCCTCACTTCAGGAGGGAGCCAGGCGGGGGTTTCACCTGTTCAGAGGGAAGGTCAAAGGGCACAAGTCTGTGTGGCGAGGAAGAACGGAACTGCAAACGCAGGCAGCGGGGAGCGTCCCCAAGGGAGGGAGAAGCCATTGGCACCTCTCCGACAAGACAAGGTGAGTCCATCGACTTCTAAAGTGTAAAATAGCTCAAGGCTGTGAAAGGCCAGACCCTAGTCACACAGGGTTTCCACTGAAACACAATTTTCTACAGTCTCGCCCCTTTGGATCAAAAATACCTCAAAAGGTTATTTTGATTACAAAGTCAGCTTGGTGTCGGTGGGTGTGGCCTGGTTGTTTATATGGGTCCGCGAGAATACTGCCCTACCACAGAGGCCTTCAGTGTGCTCTGCTGCACGTTTTTGTGAGGAATCTTATAATGGACTTGTAAAGCCTCTTGGTGTTTGCTATGCTGAGGTTGGAGGTGTCGTAATTCTGCTTATTACTACTATTTGCAAGTCAGGTCATCACTCCCACCATGAGAAGCAAAGGCCTTTCTGAATTACAGTCACACCTACAGACAGAGAGAGAGGGAGAAGGCTTATAGCTCCCAGTCTAAATTGTTAGCCTCGGGTCAAGAGTAAACACAGAAATAGGAAACTCACAGTCTAGACATCACTTTCCCAGAGGGCATAAAATTTTTAATCGATTTGATCTCCAAATAGACCAGCAGAGTCGACTAACATCCCAGATTCGCTGCCACCCCTCACCCAGAAGAGAGCTCTGTGAGTTACTCATCCACACCCAGAGATCATGGAGTAATCGGACCCTAAAACCAAATTCCCGTCATTCCTGGGAAGTAAGGATGGGCCATAGATAATCCGAAACCAAAACACAACACACAAAACTGGTGGAGAGGAAGCTTAACATGGGAAACGCAGGGAGTGAGCCAGGTTCTAGCGCCATTTCAGATTCACCTCTGGGAGCCCAGAAATGCCAGGTTGGGTGTGAACTGCCCATGAGGAGCACGTCCCTGCCACCGAGTTTTCCTGGCTCTGGTGGGTGAGTCCACTGGGGATCTGTCTCCGTGGAACCATTAAAACTGTCAAAAGATAATTTTCTGGTCCATCCTGTGTGGCTCAGTGGTTGAGCGTCGAACTATGAGCCTGGAGGTCATGGTTTGATTCCCGGTCAGGGCACATGCCCAGTAGCGGACATGCAGGAGGCAGCGGATCAAATGATTCTCTCTCATCATTGATGTTTCTATCTCTCTCCCTCTCCTTTCCCCTCTGAAATCAACAAAAATATATTTTTTAAAGAACCTCCTTTGACTAGCTTAAGGCCAGAGAACAGTGATGTTAAAAAAAACCACACACACAACACAAAACAAAAAAAACAACAGCACATGTATTTCAGTCCTTGATGGAAATTACCCAACATTTTGGGAAAAGTCAATTTGCATAACAGTCGGCGCTGGGCCTCCTGTGGTGAAACCCCTGTCCCCCAGCTGCCTTTTGGGCCCGTTAGTCAAGTTCCTGGCCTTCTCCAGGCAGCAGCCTAATGGGCTCCGTTTGGCAGAAGCCCCTGGCTGAGAAGGAGATTCCATTTGCGCCTTAATCCAATATTTTCATGCGGCAGGTAAAGTGCTATTAGCTGGTAGAGTGGAGCGCCAGCCTCATCAGGAGCCTCCCAACAGGACCCCTTCCTTGGATCTCAATCTGACTTCTTCTGTCACAACTTCTGGTTTCATTTTTTTTTTGACCCAGAATCTCCTTTTCTGCCAGAGAAAAGGCATTTCTCATCACCATGAGAAATATCGATTGCTTGCCTGCGGGGTGCATTGCATTAGACACGGTGCTGAGGGGTTTCATTTGCTTTCTTTCCTGATGTAGCAGAAAAATAACAAACAATCAAAAAGTACAAACGAATCCGCGAACACACAGCAACCCCACTTTGTGTCATTCCTTATATTTGGAGAAAATGAGACGCAGTATTCCAAAGCCTGCACCAGCCACTAACTTGGAGCTCAAAACCAGGGGATGGAGTTGGAAATGCCTAACAGCCTGTAAGACAGTGAGGCCAGCCTGGCCAGTGTGGCTCAGTGGTTGAGTGTCAACCTATGAACCAGGAGGTCACAGTTCGATTCCCGGTCAGGGCACATACCTGGGTTTCGGAATCAATCCCCAGTGGGGCGCGTACAGGAGGCAGCTGATCAATGATTCTCATCATTGATGTTTCTATCTCTCTCTCCCTCTCCCTTTCTCTCTGAAGTCAATAAAAATATATCTATAATAATAAAAGCATAAATTGCTAATTAGATCGGACATCCTTCCGGATGACCTTCCGGATGAAGCCAGGGCTGTGAGGGAAGCCCGGGTCCCAGGTGACTGCCGGCAGATGGAGGGAAACCTGGGTCCCAGGTGCCAGAGGGAAGCTGGTGCCGGCAGCCGGGGGAAGGAAGGCCTGCTCTTGCACGAATTTCGTGCACCGGGCCTCTAGTCTATATATAAAAAAGACTGTGAGGCCTGACCTTCCCCCTGTTTAGTTTCCTGCATCTCTCAGCGTGGCTTTCTCTTCCACCCACCGGTGCCCTCCCGCCCCCCTGGCCTCTAACAGTGGCGAAGTGTGAGGTAGCTGTGCACATCATTTGACGTCCTTCTTTTGATAAAATTGAATTTCTTTTGATAAATGTCAGAAGGGGACACACATTCTTCAGGAAAACGAGCGAAGCGGAGGGCAGATTTGTCACTCGGCTTCTGACGACGCAGTGTGTCCCGGGCTTGTCTGTCCTCGGTGACCTGGAGGAAATGGAACAGGGGCCCCGTCCTTGCCGCTCCCGGCACCGTGGCTGTCGCAGTTGGCAGGTTAGACGTGATGAAGGTGTTGACAGATCGTCCCTGCGGCTGGCCCCTCCGGGGACGTGGACAGGAGTGTGGGCCGGAGGGAGCCACGGGAGAGAGAGGCTGCGTGTTAAAGAAGGCTGGTTGGCATTTTGGTTTGGAAGCTCGGAGTGCTATAAGATTCTATTAGTTTTGATTTCACAAATCCCTTTAGTTCCCCAGCAGACGGATTGATTTTTAAAATAGCCGATTCTTCGCCCTTGACTCTCCCTCTCTATGGTCATGTTAACGAGCACGTAGACGTGACCTAGCGTGTAAGGTCGTTCCAGCGCAGGGGCCGAGGAGTATTTCTCCTCACCTTTCTAAGTTCTCTGCTGGGACCCCGGGAACAAAAGACAGATGAGCAAGAGGAAAGCACAGCCCCGGGTGAATGGAAGTTTCCTGGGATGCGGGAGCCTTCATGAGGAAATGCAGACGCATAAGAAATCCTTAAAGCTGAGTGTGTCTGTGCGAGGTCTGAGGAGGGTGGAAAGATGTGGACAGAGTGTGAGCTAAGTGTGTGTGTGTGTGTGGGGGGGCATGTACAGCAGGACCTGCTGGCGCCCCTCTCTGTGCCCCGGGTGTCATCCTCGGAGGTAAGGCTGCCCCTTCCTTCCGGCGGAGGGAGGGCGCCTCGCACAGGAGGGCTTGATGAGCTGGTCCAGGGACGCCCGGGAGCCCTTCCCACGCACCCCTCTTCCGAAGTCCTTCTGCTTGAAACACTGACTAGGCCAAGGGGCCGGTTTTGGGGGGAGCCTGTCACCGACGAGTAGCTCAGTCTTTTCCTAAGAGGACGATATTATGGGTGGCCATTCCCATGTCAAAACCGCCCGCAGAGCAGAGACGGGGATCAGAGGCGTGTGCTAACGCCGGGATCTAACCGCACGGTCCGTTCTCAGTAGCGAATCCTAGACATAGAAGGACGTCCTTTCTCAGATCTGCCTGGAAGCCTGTGGTTGAAGCCGACAGGAAACCCTAACGGGCAGATACAGTCACATTTAGCTTTTAGAGACAATTGTTAAATTAGCTCTTCCTACGAGTCCTGGGTGCTGGGGAGTGGAGTCATGTCCAGGCCTGTAATGCAGGTTCAGAGGCTCGCTCTACAGGAGGCTGTGGCCTGTGGCGCACGAAGCGTACAGCCCTGTTCTCTTCTTCCTGCTCTTGAGATGACGTCCTGAGTCAAAGCCCAGGAGGTCCTTCAGACCTCGCTTCCTGATGGAGGCCTGGGCGTGGTGACAGCCCCGATGGGCTGCCGCCAGGAGCTTCGGCTGCTGTGGGAACCAGCAATCAGCACGGCCCCTGACTCTGAGCCCCTTCCTCCTCGTGACTTGTGAGCTTTGCGCTATGAAACCCCTTGTCTTCGACCGTCGAGGAGTTCAGGCTTTTGAGCAATGGCTTTCCTGTCCCCCTGCTCAGCGCTCCGCGAGTGAAGCCACTCTCAGTTCTCCTCTGCAGTTCTCCGCGTTCGGTGTTGGGCTCGGAGGTTCAGGCATCTGCCCACGGTCATAGGTCACAGGGCGAGCACGCAGGAGAGCCAGGTCTATCCCGGGTGGGCCAGCTCCAGAGCCCGTGCCCTCACCTGCTGCTGCTATGGCCATCCATCCAGCAGTAACTGCATCAGTCACTTAGAGGCTGAATGTGGTGCCAGGTAACTGAGATACAAATATGAATAAAAACGGTGCCCTGCCCGCCCGCCCGCCGGTGTGGCTCAGTGGACCTGGCTCCCATCTCATTTACTCCCATAGCCCTCGTGCCTGCTTTTCGCACACTCTGTGTTTTCAGCCTCTGGCCTCAGCCTGGAATCATTTGGGGGACCCTATTGATCCCTGAGAACCCAGCCCAGATGTAGCCTCCTCCACGAAGGCCTCCTAGTCCCCCGTGGGGATGAATCCTTGCCCGTGCACAGCGTGCCGTTTGCTCCTCTGCTTCAGGCAGCCTGGGTTTCGAAGGCTTGACTTTCGGATAATTCGCGCCTCCACCCTTGAGCACCTCACGTCTGAGCCCTCTGTCCTAGCTGGGCTGGGGTGTCCATCCTTCCCTGATAAACACACACCCTCATGAGGCGAGGCCGCCTGACAGTTGCGAGGGAGAAGGGAAAATTGCCTCTCCCCTTAGTTCTCCTGGCTGGTCCAGGAATTAACGTGACGTGAGCGAGAGGAACAGGAGAGAACAGCTATGCATCTATGCATGGGGGCCCACAGCACATGGGCCTGAGGACAAACTGGGCAGTTACGGCTTCTGTGCCACCTGCAGCTAAGGACAAAGGCTTATTCAGTTGGTGCGAGGATCGCCGGTGGGTGAGGGGGTGGGGTGGGTGAGGGAGTGGTTGTGGTTTAGGACTTCAAAGGGCAGGAAGGCAATTCGCATGAAGATGAAAAAGCATCTTTGACAGCAGGACACAGGGAGGACTTTGAGCCCATGGGCCTGCCTCGTGGTTGTGGATGATGAGAGCTCCCTCCTGGAGCAGGTCCTCTTTCTAAATTCTTTTAGGCAGTTGGGGGAAGGTCAAAGGTTCCCCCCCACCCCCGTCTTTTATGTCTTAAAAAGAACCATTTTAAAATAGTCCATTTCCCAAAGAGGCATATTTTGGAGTGGCAAACTCTGCCCCCTTCACAGCTGAGTGTCTGATCTCGGCCGATCCATCATCTCCGCCCCTTTGTGATGCTCGTGCGATTATTTAAATGGCCTCATGCGTTTCACAGACATGAAAGTGAACGTGCTAATGCAAATGTAATTGAGACGGACATTAATGTCATGAAGTGGGCTCGGATTTGCTGCGTCTTTCGCTTTCATCAGCCGCTCCTTGCACTTAAACGGGCCCCCGTGTGTAATTGTGAGGAAATTAGGGAACATGTAGACGATGTGGGAATATATTGTTGTGCCGAAGGTGGTGACCTGAAGCCCCGGCCTAGCAATGGAGAGATGGAGACTTTTTTTACAATTATGGATTAAGAACAGTGCAAACCACACTGTCATTATCCAAAGGCGGAGAGAAAATCACGGGCCGAAGGCTGCTGATTGGGATCCAACTCGGGAGGAGTTCTCTCATCAAGAACAGAGTGAGGCGTGGGTCTCTATTTTTCTAAATTAAAAATATTTTGGTCACAAAACGGTCACGGGATGTAAGGGTCCAGCACAGGAAATAGAGTCGTTAATATGGTAATAACTGTGTATGGGGTCAGGTGGGTTCTTGAATTATCAGGGTTGGGGGAAGGGTCACTTTGTAAGGTTCATAACTGCCTAACCACGATGCTGGACACCTGGACAAATATAAAATAGTATAGACTGTCAGCTCTAACTGAGAATAACATTTAAAACTGTTCAGAAGTCACAGACCACAAAGTCAGCATCACAATTTTCTGTAAAATCTCCATTAGCAAGTCCTTCTCCCCAAAATGGAAATAACTTTTTAAGAGGCTCAATGCCAAATAAAGGTACTGGAGAACTGTAAATTGAGGTAAGAAATTACTTTAGGAAATTATTTATAGTCTCTATTTAATGTTTAATCTACATCTTAAATTTTAAAAGAAAATGTTTCTATAACTCTGTACACATTCTGGAACATTTAGGGGTAAAATAGACGCGGCATCCACACCGTAATTACAGATCGAATAATACGAGTGGCTCTGCGGAAAGAGAACCCCCACCTGCTGGTCCATGTGCAGCTCACCTTCTGCAGGCACAGAGCACAGAGATACTAATTGGGCGTCAAGAGAACAAAGAATTCCTGATCAAATGAGTGCAGGAAGTCAGTTTACTAAATCCTGTCTTGGAGATTCAAGATGCACATTAGCATATTAAAAAAGTCCCACGGTTTTAAAGAAATCCATTTAACTTTATTTCATGATTTATTTGTAAAGTGGAAGAATTCCTCCCCCCCCCCCCCAGCACACTTTTAACAACCCTTTCCCAACAAATCAAAACCTTGTAAAAAATTAAACGGGCTTCCTTTCATCTCAATTTAGGAAGAACTAAACGACAGATTATTTCAGGGAAAGAAGGATGCCTTGCTTTGAATTTTCTGCTGTGCCTAGCACATCCTTGAATATAAAAGCTCTTGATAAATGTTTATTAATTAATGAACTTAATGAGGAAAAAAGAGGGAGACAATTCGAAGAGCTTGGAGCTTTAAAAGCGCTTCCAAACCTACTTGACTTCCAACCAATGATTTTTTTATTACAATAATTTATACGTAACATAAAATGTACCCTTTTCACCTTTTTTAAGGGTCCAGTCCATCGGCATTAACCACGCTCATACTGTTGTGCCATCATAAGCACCGACCAGCTCCATAACTTCTTCATCTTCCCAAATGTTCTGAGCCATTTTCCCTTTCGCTACTTCTCTACATGGGTGTTTCTCTCCAGTATTATGTGTTACATGTACCAGGGGTGGTTAAACTTCTACTTTAATCTATAAATTGCAAAAAGGTGAAAACTAAATGAAAAGGGAGTCAGAGGAGGAAGTGGACATGACCTGGAAATAGTGCACACGAGGACCAGTGGCTCCGAGACACCACTGTTGGGTGTGAGGAGTTATTCACCATCTCTTTGGGTTAGTCTTCCACTTGTGAGCGTCTATGAATGGGTGTGTATGTGCATTTGCATTTGGATGTGGCGTAGTTGGACCTTCATGTTAAACATACCTTCGTGATGTAGAGAGAGAAGTGTTCTGATTGTACTTTGGGGGTATCTGCTGAGCCATCTTTGTCCAGGAATCGCCGCCCATCCTTAATGGTGACCCACTGGCAGCCACGTGCTTCCCTTGAGTGACGCAGCTAGAGTGGTGATTGATGGGAACTAGGGGAATCCCTGTTTCACAGGCACCAAAATCCTCTCTGTCTCCCAAAATAGGGATTGGTAACTGTGGGAAGGCTATTCTCTTCCCACCGTCACTGCCCTGCCCTGGTCCATTGTACAGAGTTCTTCATCTCTTGGAAATGTTATGGAGAAAATTCTGCCTTCAGCCCCTCACCCCCGGAAGCTGGTGGATGAGGTAGCTGGTGAGTTGGGGAAAGGGTCCTTGCACGTGCTCTGACTGGGCTCCTTTCTCTCTTGTGTGTGTGCTCCCCCCTGGCTGCCTTCCCGCGGCCTTCCCCGTACAGCCTGCTCCCCTGGTCAGGCCTGCTCCTGAAATGCAGTCGCTTGATAATTTGCTTGCGACCGAATGAGTTTGATTCAAGGGCAAGTTGCAGGAAACTTCATTTGGGCCCCAAGTCCAGGTCACATTCTCCAACGCAGTTTTACTGCAGTTATTTATCAATTGACAAAGGAATCAGAAGGGGACACGATAGCATCAATTGGCGCAAGATAACTGAGGCAGCCAATCCTCTTGGGCTGGGCTCTTGAACGACAGAGATGTGAACTAGGGAACTGTGGAGTGAATATCTTCCACCTCTTATGTGGCCGGAAAGCACAGAAAACACATCTGATGGAGAACAAAGCAGAGAGTAAGACAAAATCAGAGCCAAGCCTGAGGAGAGTCAATGCACCATTGCCGGTCTGCCGATGGACAAGGCCACGTGGGAAAGGATGCAGGAGGCCCTTGAACCAGAGTGGCCTCTGGTGTCAGGCAGCACAAGAAACAGGGACCGCAGTCCTGCAACCGCAGCAAATGCATCCTGCCAAGAACTGGAGTGCGTGGGAGAGAGGAACCTGAGGATGAGGTGAAAACAGCCAGTGGCCCCCTGGATCGCAGTTTCATGAGACACTGAGCAGAGAGCCCAGCCAGTTCCTTCCGGACTTCTGACCTGCAGAAGTGTGAGATAACAGACATGTGTTGTTCCCCTGCCCCCCCCCCCCCCCAAAAAAAAAAACACAAGAAAACAAAGCAGTTGTGTAGAGAGAAGCAGGGTCAAGCCATAGAGAAGTTCTGATGGCTACAGGCCCCTCCGGGAGTCCAGCTGCACTGTACTGGCCCGAGGTTCTGTAAACCACTCAATGTTATTCCGTCTTCCTTTTTTTGCTTGGGCTAGCTCAAGTTGCTTTTATAGTTTTCCAAGAATACTGACCAATGCACTCTCTGAATTTCATTATTCTTATCTAGCACTGGTAGTTTGAATACTTGCCCTACTTATTAAGAGAATAAAACGAGGTAACAGAGATAGAAAGAATCGTAAGTTCTTAAGCGTTCCTTTGATAATATCCCCAGTAAGTGGTTGTCCAGCCTTTTTCATCAACAGGGAATTGCTGCTTCTTGAATTAATCTGTTCTCTTTTCAGAGTTCCCAGTTGCTAGGAAGTGGATATATGAAGTCAACATTTCCTTCCCTGGAACTGCACCTCATCTGTCCTGATTCTGTCCTCTCGGGTCACATAGAATAAATGCAGCCTCTCTTGTTCAGGGCAGCCCTGCAGGTTTATGAAGACAGCTGTCAGGTTCTCACCTCAGCCTCTTCTTCTCTGGGCTGAATGTCATGATTTCCCTGCATCACAAGGCCTAAGAATGACCAAGAAAGTTTGGACATATGAGTTAAAGAGAAAAATTTTTTTGATTAAGTCTTCATCATTGAAAAAGAAAAAAAAGACCTAGTTAATAAGGCAATCGGCCAACACATTCACATTTTTATGGTGTTTCCAAATCCCCATGTGATGGGTTTATAATTTAAAAAATGAATTAAACACCAATTTAAATTTTTTGTTTTAATTTTTAATAAATATTTACATATACATCCCACACAAACAAAGTCTCTTTAAATCCTCAATAATTTTTTAAGACTGTAAAGAGAATTTGAGACCCAACAGGTGGAAGGCCTCTATGATATCTTGTACTGTTTGCTTACGGGTTGTAAGCATGTGTGGACAGGAATAGACTTGAATATAAACACATTCAGAGAATTTGTCAGATATGAGGCCTAACCGTAGTTTAATTTTGTGCCTGAGGAAAACATGGTTCACTTTCTTCCTGATGACAGTGGTGCCACGTGGAGGGCCGCTCTGATATAAGGAGGCAACCCATATCTCAACTCCACACATAACGCCAAATATTCGTTTTAGAATTTAATTGATGGATCTGAAGAAAATGAGGTGTTCTGGGGCTTTACCACAACGACGAGTTTTTTTTTATAGACTATTTTTAAGGCAGTTTTAAGTATTCAGCAAGACTGAGTAGAAAGTAGAGTTTGCATGTGTCCCCTGACCCCACACTTGCACAGCCTCCCCGCCCTCAACGTCCCTGCACCAGGTGGTCCATTTATTACAACTGGTGAGCCTCGCTGACAGATCAGTGTCATCTGGTGTATTCATCCCTCCTCCCCCCCAGCCCTTGGCAAGCACAGATCGCCCTGTCTCCATTGTTTTGCCTTTTCCCAATGTCGGATGGTTAGAATCGTACAGTATATAACCTTATCAGACGACCTCAGCTTCTTTTGAAGTGCATTTGATGAATGTTAGTGAAAAAGTCGGGTCTGAATTAGCAAGTCTTTTCTTACGTTTATTTACTTTACACTCTAATGAAATTCACACATGCCCGTCCTATTGCTTATGCTGGCACCTCCCAGACACTCAGCCACCATGGCCAGGAGCTCCGTGTCCTGAATTCGGGTCACGGTGCCGACAGAGCCCAGCCCAGTGTAACGTAGGTCCCCTCAGCGGAGGGCAGCTGGAATGGAGTCCTAAGGACCGGCCGGAAAGAGCTCGCCCTCCACTATTTCAGTGACAAATGAGGAAAACGACGCAAGTGGCACCTACTGCCTTCGGTCTCCGTCCCGAGGCTCCTAGGGGGTGTATGTCTCAGCCCCTTTAAGCCTGTGTTGGTTCTTAAACCTTTTGATTTCCCGTCACTTGGAACCAAGTGTAATACTCATTTTTGCATCAAACGATTTGAAAACGCGCAGAGTGATCTGTCCAAACCCAGAGGGACAAGGAAGACCCCATGAGGGAGACACTTGGGGAAGGGGTTAAAGAGGGAGGAAAGGGTGCTCTGGGGGTTGGTAGTTCTAGGTCCCACTTTCCCCACGGGTTGCAACAACCCGGTGAAGAGAGTGCACTGTTTGAGGACCAGGGTTAGAGCTGCAATTGAGCTCTGCAGGGGAGCACCGTCCTGCTGGCTTTGTGCGCCTTGGAGCAGTGGTTCTCAACCTTCTGGCCCTTTAATACAGCTCCTCAAGTTGTGACCCAACCATGAAATTATTTTCGTTGCTACTTCGTAACTGTCATGTTGCTACTGTTATGAATCGTCATGTAAATATCTGATATGCAGGATGGTCTTAGGCGACCCCTGTGAAAGGGTCGTTCCACCGCCAAAGGGGTCGCGACCCACAGGTTGAGAACCGCTGCCGGAAACGCATGGCCGAGGGCGGAGAGGAGAGCTCAGCCGGCGCCCTGCACTTGTGCAGCAGGAGGCCCGGTGCCCCACACGCTCCATGTCGCCCCCGGGGCCTCAGTGCCGCGCCCAGTTTAGACTAAATGCTGGGCAACCGCTCGCTGAACGACCCGTCGTGATCCGTCGTAAATCCCGGCCGGGTTTTGGCTGCCACCCGGCAGGGGCGGGGCCTGGCGCTGCCGCCGCGCGCCGGGGGGCGGGGGCGGGGCTTGCCGCCGGCGGAGGGCGGGGCCGCGCGGGCCTTCCCCGGGCCGAGCTGCGCTGCGGGTGCGGAGGGCGGGCGCCGCCGGCGGGTGGGGGGCCTTGAAACTGTGCGGGTGGTCTTGGCGCCGCCGCCGGGGTCCGCGGGCCCCAGGACCCTCCCCGGGAGGTGGCCCGGGCGGGGCGGGGTGGGCGGGCGGGGCTGGGGCGGAGGGCAGCCCGGCGGGCGCGGGAGGGAGCGTGTGTGCTTGCGCGTGCCGATCGGAGGCCGCCCCTGCCGCCTGCTCCTCCGGCGACTCGGGGCGACCCCGAGCCCAAGGGGAACAGCTGCGCCCCGAGTCCCGGCCGGGAGGGCGCGCTGTCCCCCCTGGAAGCGTGGGGCAGGTGGTGGGAGCTCCTCAGGCTGGACCCTCAGGATTTTAAAACACGTGTCTGTCTCTGTCATGTTTACTTTTAGGGTTTTGGCCAAATTGGGCACAAAATAGCCACTTACCCCTTCTCACCGAGGAAGAGCGGGAGAAAGGGTAAGTAAGCAATGAGCAGGGCCGGAGGGAGCCAGGGCGCCCGAGACAGCAGGGGTGCAAGGTCTACATCCCCAGCTCAGCTCCCCCGGGACCTTGGGGCCCAAGTCCACGTGTTCCCACCTTCCAGGCCGCACTCCCGCCCCGAGGGTTTCCAGGCTCAGTGCCCGGTGGCTGGCAGCTGGCCCTGACCCTTCACTCCCTCGGAGTGTGGGCCTCGCACCTCTTGGGTTTGAGTATTAAAGAGCCAGAGTCCCCCTGGTGACCAACAGGACCTTTGCATTTTAAAAGGGGGACCCCTGGAAAAACCCCTCATGACCCCAAAGCACAGAGCGCAAAGCAGCAACAGAGTGCATAGCCGCATAGAGTGCATAGCAACATGGCAGCGTTGAGTTTCTTTGGGGATCTTCTCCCCAGCTTCCCGGGAGGGAACAATGGCCAGGCTGGGCCTCCTTCTCGGGACTCTTGCTGTGAGACCCCCTCACCAGCATTCTCTTCGCTCCTGAAAAGGTGCCAAACAAACAGCACATGGAAGCCCTTGGAGGGTCGCTGTGATGTTCAGCGGGGCCTCTTTCCTCGGCCCTTTTCCTGGGGCTTTTCCATCCCCCGCCAGCACCTCCCTCCCCACGCCTCTCGCCTCTCGTGTTGGTGATGTGACACCCAGCCTCTCCCAGAAGGGTGGGAGCACCCCTGCACCCCCTCAGCCCCACATAAGCCAAGGCTTTGAATGAGTTACCATTCCGCGAGCCGCCAGCAGGAACGGGAAACTGGGGCTGCCCTCTGGCATCCCGCCGGCCGCCTGCGCCTGCACCTGCCTTTGTATGTGCTTGAATCGCGAGGCCGGTGACTACAGCACTGACTTTCTGAAAACCCCGAGAATAGTTGTTTAATTGATGATGGGTTCCCTCAAGGATTCAACAGAGATTGTGTTACCTATGGATGAGCGGGGGTGGTGGGGCGCGGAGACTGGTGGGGATGGCTCTTTGGGTGGAGCCTTCACCGGTTTTCCGAGGATTTTCTGAACAGCTAAGTGGTGATGTACAAGGCCTCCGGGTTCTTCTGGCCACTGGTGGGCGGGCGGGGCGGCTCTTTCCCTGTCTTCCTGGGACTATCCGTTAGGAGCTCCCCAGGCTGCCTGGCCCTCGCCATGTCCTGAGTGAACAGTGTGGTCAGTTCCCAGTGCGTCAGTGTGTGGTGCCTGCATCATCGTTAGACGAGGATCTGTGTTCGGGTTCTCCCTTACAGGTGACACAGGCGGGGAGTCCTGGCGAGGGCAGGGACGATCACGGTGGGAAATTAATACCGGCGTTCACTTGCCTGGGCTTCTGTACGCGGCCCGCATTTTTTTTCCCCCTCATTTTTTATCCGAGTGATAAAGGTGTCTTTTTCTGGTTACATAGGTTTAAAAAAGCGACAAAGAGTGGAATCTTGCGAGGATATAAAAGGTAGAAGGCAAGTCTCCTCGGAACTCCCTCTCACAATGCCACTGTCAGCAGTTTGGGTTGATTTCTTCGACTTTTAATTTCATAATTATATATTTCTATTGGGCAAAATTCTAAATGTCTGCCTTTTATCTCCACATTTCTGGCTGTTTACCACCATTCCTGTTTCACCCCAAGCCCTCAAGTAGAAGTACCATGCCTTTTACACACAGGCTTTTATTTATTTTTATTAATCCTCCCCCGAGGATATTTTTCCCCATTGGTTTTTAGAGAAAGTGGAAGGGAGGAGGAGACACACACACACACACACACACACACACACACACAGTGAGAGAGGCACATTGATTGGTTGCCTCCCACATTCTCCCACCACCAGGGGCCGGAATCGAGCCTGCAACCGAAGTATGTGCCCTTGACCAGAATGGAATCCGAGACCCTTCAGCCCTCGGGCCAATGCTCCAACCACTGAGCAAACTGGCTAGGGCTGCAGACAGTCTTTTAGACGCAGGCTTGATTCCTGGCTCTGATTTTGCTAGATCTGCTCTCTGGGCCTGTTAACACTTCTCTGCTCCTTAGCTTGTCGTCTATCGAAACAGAGCAATGAGCATAGTTACAAGGAGTGTGTACAACCAGCCACTGGCCCGTTAATTTCCCTCCCTATCTCTCTCTGGTCAACCATCACATTCTTAGGACTTTCCTTGTGATTGTGGGAAAGGATCTAGTATTTCACTTTCCTGAAGGTGCTAAGCCTCCTGGGGTTTTGCATTTTCACAGCGGATCGCCTGTTATAGCCGATCCTAGAATTTCCCGGGGGAGGCCTGACCACTGATGCGGCTCAGACTCCCCCATCAGATGCCTGGTCCCACAGCCCTGCCCACACAGGTGGCGCCTGAGAGATGAAGGGGCAGGGCTTCTGTCCTGTGTTGAAGAAGCGGTGACTGCTCCCCAGTGAGGAGACACCCACTGCCCTGAGCTGAGTCTGAAAGCCAGGGTTTCCTTTCGATTTCAGGAAGGCCTGTGGCGAGTGAGCATCACATAAAACCACCGATGCTTCGTGTCCGAGTGTCATGATTTTGCCCAGCGGTGGGTTTAATGATACAGCTCGGCCGTGTGGTTAGTGTGTCTAACTAATGCTGCTCTCCGGGCCAAGGGAGGCGAGTCCACAGACGTCTGATTTCACACTAGGCCCCGGGTTGCGCGTTGCTGAGGAGTACAGGCCGTCAGTACATTACAGGCCTGTCCCCGGCGCGCCATGGTGTGTGGCGCCTCCATCATAAGTCCTCGTCTCTAGGGCTGAGGAGGGTGTTTTATGTGCACGTCTCTCCATTGTGCTACTGTCCTAACACATTTCAAATGACAGCCCACTGTGAGTGAGGCCCGGCCAGACAAGCACGTCCCCACAGGGTCTGCCAGTGCCACTGCTCTCACCAGGCAACAGGCGGGATCGTTTCTATCCTGCGTGGTTTTCTATTTTTATTTTTTATTTATTTACTTTTTTTGCGGAAGAAAAATAGTCTTAAAGGGAAGCCTCATTTAAGGACCCTTTGTGATCCAAAAACTCATTTTTAAGTTCATTTTTGTTTGTGATGCTGATCGGGGTAATTATGTAGGAATAAAATAACAAGTAGCTTTTAGCTTCCTAGGTCAGGCCCCCGCTGTGCGAGTGGTCCTGTAGACTCAGGGTGTTGGAGAATCGTGAGTTATGAGTTCCAGCCTGGAGTGGCTGGACCACGTGCCCCTCCTTGTGGGGCTATCGGAATACTCTGGAGGCTGCCTTCCCGGGTTCTGGGACAGGCTGTGTCATGGCCCAGCTGTGTGGTCTTGGACACGCATCCTCATCTGTGAAATGGGGCCACTCCTCTCGATCACTGTCAGATGGAGGCCTGTAAAGCAGCATGCTACTGGTACAGAGGAAGTCCCCGGGAAAGACTAGTTCAATTTTCTTGCCTCTAGGTCCTTGCTACCAGAACAAAGACTCCCCATCTCTTACATCCCAGACAACCCCCCGGCCAGGACAGGGGGTGCCAACGAGGGGAACTCCCCGTGGAACCTGGTACTTGGTTGTGGGACTGGGAAGGGGTATGGAGAGCGATGGCAAAGGGGTGTGTGAGCTGAGGGGTAGGTGCCGGCCTCTCGCTCGGTCCATGGGCGGACGGAGGTCGATGAATGACTTCCCTCTTAGAAAGAACCCCTTTATCTCTGGCCTTCAGTCAGCCACTCTGCCGCAGACTCTGACCTCCTTACTGCCTGCTCAGTCCAATGATTAGCTTTTTCTCTTATCGCTTCGATGCCACCTGAATAACCCTGCATTTCTTTGTTTCTTTTTTATGGGGGGGGGGGACTTAATAGTAGATGTGTACTTCCTTAGATCTGGGTTTTTTCTCTACTCAAAGTCCAGCGGCTGTCTTCATGCCCTTTCCTTGTCCTATAGTTCATTCATTCCTTTTTAATATTTTAAGAAACTCTATTTTTATTGATTGCAGAGAGGAAGGGAGAGGGAGAGAGAGAATCATTGAGAGAGAATCCTCTCCTGGGGATTGAGCCACAACCCGGGCCTGTGCCCTGACCAGGAATCGAACCGTGACCTCCTGGTTCATGGGCCAACACTCAACCACTGAGCCATGCTGGCCGGGCTTTAATTTATTTTTATATTTTTTACACTGTATGCTATGTGCATTGAACTAGATACGAAGATGAAAAATCACTGTCCTTGATCAAGGAGTTCATAGTCTAGTAGGACAGTAGCCATCTCTACAGACCCCCGAAGTGCGCCGTGTGATTCGCCACGATGGAGAGACGTGCACAGGAAGGCTCCCAGGAGCTCTCTATCCCCATGGAATCGCCAGGGGAGGGCTTGCGCAGTGGCTGAGTTTGTGCTGAGTGTTGGAGGCTGAGTAGGAGGGGCAGGTGGCAAGGAGCTAACATCATGGGTGGTTGTATGGCTTCTGAGAGCAGGTGTTCTGGGGACTCTGTAGGTCAGTTAGAGTGTGAAGGGCAAAGTCAGGAGTGAAAGGAGAGGGACAGCTAAGTCAGGGCCTGCTTTCCCTCCCAGGCGAGTGACCACTGGAGGATTGTGGTGACGTGCAAGGTCCCTGACAGTGCTGGGTGGATTTCGGCCGGGGGGGGGGGGGGGGGTGAGGGGGGGTGGAGGTGTGGCAGGACTGCAGGCCAGAGCTAAAGACAGTGTTCATCTGCATGACAGGAGGTTGAGTGCTCAGATGAGGAGGGGCAGTGGGGCTGCTGAGCAGTGAGGTGGTTTAGGGAAGGTATTTAGGAGGAGGGAAGCGTGGTGGTCTTTGTGATTGAATGTGAAGGGGACGGGAGAGTGGCTCCCAGGTTCCTGGTCAGCGAGAGGCAAGGAGAAGAGAGAGCTGGTCTGAGGGCCGAGGGTGAGCGCAGGCTTGGGCATGTTGTATTAACGAGCCTGCGGGCACACCATTGGCGGGTGGGGGTGTCTAGGATGCGTTGGCTGTGGGGTCCTGGTGCTCCCCAGGAGAGGGGGGCAGGGGGACAGCTCTCTGTGTGGTGCCTGCGTCTGGGGAGGAGCTGGAGGCTGGGAAGCATGGACGTGCTTAGGCCGAGTAGAGAGAAGAGAAAGGGCTGAACGTGCATGGCAGAGAACACTGCAGCTAGAGCACAACCAGGAGAAGGGATGTGAGGATGCGGAAGGGCGTGGCTGAGAGTCTGGGAGGACAGCAGGTCAACCTTTCCGGCCAGCGGCAGACTTTCGAGAAGTGGACCCAGTTAAAAATGCAGCCCTAGCCGGCTTGGTTCAGTGGATAGAGCATTGGCCTGCGGATGGAAGGGTCCTGGGTTCGATTCCGTTCAAGGGCACATGCCTGGGTTGTGGGCTCAATCCCCAGTAGGAGGCGTGCAGGAAGCAGCTGATCAATGATCCTCTCTCATCATTGATGTTTCTCTCTCTCTCTCCCTCTCCCTTCCTCTCGGAAATCAATAAAAATATATTTGAAAAAAAAATGCAGTGCTCGGAATCGGGCGTGATGGGGCTTGGGGAGGGCCTGTCAGTGGTCGTTGGCTGTGTGGGGTGGTGGGGGCTCCTGTATAGAGAGACCAGCAGGCTCTCTCTATTGTGTGAACTCCCTGTGGATTCACCACCTCTGGCTTATCCTCTATGGATGACTAACGCACATCGGAGCACTTACACCAGAATCTCGGGACGATGTCCCGGGTCTGATGGTTTTCTAGGTGCCCGGTTCTCAGGCAGCAGGTCCCGGCTGTGGGCAGTGTGGCCAGAGCAGGCCCGCCCCCCGCAGCCGTTCCCGAGGGACGGTTTCAGGGCTCAGGGAGCTCCGAGGTTTCCCAGCTCCTGGCAGGTTCTGGACTGAGTGCCCAGAAGGTGGAAGGATCCATTTTTCTCTTATGTAATAAATCACCAAAAATGTAATCTTTGCCATTTACCCATAAGTTTATTCTGAGGGCGAGGCCTTTGTGAAGGCCCTCTGTCACACACGCTTTTTATATCTTTGTGTTGAAAAATGTTCGCAGCATTTGCGGTCGACCTTTGAAGAACCGTCTTGCTTGGAGCTGGAGGACACGGTGTAAACACATGACCCCGCCTGAGTGTTGGAACCGTGCACAGCAAAGATGTTTCTTAAAGAAGGGAAATGCTTGTAGACCGTGTGTGTATTTTAGGGTAATTTAGTTTCATGCGGTTTTCCTTTCTGGGGATTCTTCCCCCCTCTCTGCTCTGTCCTGCGTTTCCGCGCAGGCGTCTCCCGGTAGGAATTCTGCACCCCCTTAGCCTCGCTCTGTGCTCTCCGTCTGCTGTCTGGGCCTCGTTTCCTCCCCGTCTTTGGATGTAGTCTGTGGGATCATGGTGGAGGGTGAGTGGGCTTCGAGGGGCAGAGCAGGCATCGCGAGGAGCGATGAGTATGGAAAGCAGCTCCCCGGAGCTTGGGGTTGATGGCCAAGGGCGCGCTGCCCTGAACAGGTAATGGCGCACCTGCAAGGCTGTAAGCGGTAGGAAAAGAGTGGAGTTGCCACAGGTAATTTACCCGCATGGTTTAATAGACTTTATTTTTTAGAGCAGTTTTAGGTTCACAGCAACATGGAGTGGAAGGTAGAGATTCCCCATGTGCACCCCCCCTCCCGCCCGGCACCCCCTCCCCCATTTGCAGCATCACTCACCAGATGGTACATTTGTTACAGCCTGAAACCGAGGTTTGTGTTCTTTGCCTGAATCGAATCTGGGCCCCTTCAGTCCCTGGGCTGACGCTCTATCCACTGAGCCAAATTGGCTAGGGCTGAACTTCATCCTCTTTTTGGGAGAACGGAGGTATGTACTTCATAGGTTATATTTGAGGACAGTATGAGCTGTTTGTAAGAATCCTATGTTAGTTTAACCCATTGTAAAGAAATGGAAGGAGTTATTTGGTTAACGAGTCATACTTGGTTACTGTCTTCAACTCTAAAATTTAAAATTTTTTTTTTGTGTGTGTGTAGACAAGTAATTAAGGGAAGTAATGATTTGGGGTTAAGAAGGCAACATAGGAAGTCCTCACTTACCATCGTTGGTAGGTTTTTGGAACTGAGTCGAACCATGTAAAATGAAACCGATTTTATGAAAGACTAATTGATACACGGCACCTCACCAATGTCATAACGAAACAACATTGAGCGAAATGTTGTGCGAGGACCTGTTGTCCTGCTGAAAAGGTTAGTTAGCTGTGTCTGTGTCTGAGAAATAAACGACTCTTTTTTACCTGAGAACATGTCGTTGATTTAGCGTCTCCTTATGGAAGGCGTGGCCTGGAGATACTCTGCCCGTGGGGTTGGCTCCCGGCCATGTTTATTACCTCGTGGTCAGCTTGAGCGTCCAGTCCTCCTTCCAGAGCGTGGATGACGGGCCAGGTCTGTACAGAGTCAGACACACATGATGGCCGGTGCATGGTGAGCACAGCCTGGATCCTACAGCTCTCCTGACGGCCTCTGTGGGGGGCGGGGGAGGGGGCACTAGGGCAGGGCGGGGTTAGGTGGAAGGATTCTGGGGGAAGAGAAAAGAATCCTCTGGTTGAAACCCTGAGGCAGGTGATATATCAAATATCCTTCCAGTTTCAATCACAGTGTCCCTCCAGTGTAAAATACCAGAGGCACGGCCAGTGACAGACTGATGCATGCCAGTGATCGAATGCTTGACATGTTTGAGTTTGAGACTTCTCAGCGGTGCTTTGTCCAAAATAGAAGTGTCACAGTCCTTTTTATTCAGTGCAGTTGACATCTTTAGTCTGTTGCAATCTCGACTTTGTGTAGCTACTTTCTTCTGTTGCCTTCAAAATCCATGCTGTTGGCAAGGGCAGAAAGATGGCCTATCCTGTGGCAAGAGATGTGAGAACGGCTGTCCCACCACGAGCCCCTAAGGCAGCCATGGGGAGTCAGAGGGGAATTGTCACCCCGAACAAGGAACAGTCTGCATGCGTCCTGGTAGGTGTTCTCTGACGTGATATTGAGGATGGAGAGCAGACACTTACCACCCATCCTAGAGAAGCTGCAGTAGAACTTTTCGAATGTGTTTGTTCGGAACAACGTGTCTTCATGGCAACCGAATAGAAGGTGGGCAGGTCAGCGTAGGGCACTGGACTGGGTGAGGACATGGGTCGCATCCCCTCCTGGCAGCTGGGCTCCCACTGCCCACCCGCCCAGGCTCTCTGTGGGGAAATTCCTGATGCCTACATTTCAGGGGACCTTCCTGGATGCTGAACCCCAGGTCTCGAAAGGAGGATAGAAAAGCAGCAAGGCTTTGTTTCCCATGCGATGGAGACCGGAGCTGTTGGGGAATGGCACAGATTCAGTCCATTGAAGGCCAGGCTTCTCCGTCTTGGATTTACGTTAATGAAAACTGCAGAGTCAGCTCTGATCCTTCCGCGTCAGCAATCTCGCACTCCGCGGTGTCTGGGCAGTGACGGTTGACTGGAGCTGATACTTGCTCTACACCCTTAGGCAAAGTCGAGCGGCACCTGACCTCCTCCCATCCATCTTCCTGAGCATTCTGTCCCCAGCTGTTCCAGACTGGCCCTCGGGGAAGCAGGCGTGTATTTGTATTCGAATCAGTTTCAAGCCTGGACTCGTCAGGGCTGGCTGAGCTCTGGATGGTAGTCAGTGAACTTTGTCCAGTTCTTCAGGCTCTAGCTCACTCCCTTGCTTAACGTGGTTGTGGCTCACAATTGCCCTTACGTTAAGGCAGAAACTTGCTGAGATTGGCCCAAAAGACCCCATTTCACAGGCCCTATTCACCTCTCCGGCATTTTTCTCTGTTTTTACTCCAGCCTTAGCTCTCTCTACTCCAATCAGGCTGACTTACAGACAGTGAGTTCTTACTTCCCTTGACCTTTGTTTCATTAAAAAAAACACACAGAACAAACCTGGGTCACATCTTCTCACTGTCTAGGGCAGTGATGGCGAACCTATGACATCAACTCATTTTTTTTTGGTTGATTTTTCTTTGTTAAATGGCATTTAAATATATATAATAAATATCAAAAATATAAGTCTTTGTTTTACTATGGTTGCAAATATCAAAAAATTTCTATATGTGACACGGCACCAGAGTTAAGTTAGGGTTTTTCAAAATGCTGACACGCCGAGCTCAAAAGGTTCGCCATCACTGGTCTAGGGACAGCTTAAAGGCTTAGAGGCCATGGTTCATTCCAGGTTGAATTCCTTGCTAGGACCTCCCATAGCACAATATCCATTAGGTTTCCTTATTTGTCTACTTTTGTCCACTGCACTGGCCTCTGACTAAGTCGCCGTTGAATCAGTGTGGTTTTGACCTTGGAAGAAAGGGAAGAACATTCAAAATATCAGGTGTAGTTGGAACGAAGATATAGTGGAGGCCCTTCTGTCCCTAAATTCAGGACCAATGAGACACTGTTGGGCTACAATAAGGGGCTGTGGGATATATAAATTGAGGTTAGATTATGAATGACCTAAATATTAGAGTTAGCAGGCTATCAATAGGGAGGGGAATGGAAGGAATTTTGACTGGGGACTCATATATGTTTTAAGAAGATTAATCTGTGTGTGTGTGTGTGTGTGTGTGTGTGTGTGTGTGTGTGGTGTGCAGTGCCCACCCCGCTCCCCCACCACATTCTCACCTGGCGTTGCTTCTCTGTTACAATAAAGCCCAGCTCTACTTGCCTAAAGGTTTTTTCCCATCAGTGGGAGCAGATTATGTTCACTGCAAAATCCTACGGACATTGTATTCCAGACTCTCCCAGCTCCCTCAGAGTCCATAGAAGTTCACGGGCCGCACTGGTCCGTGACGGGGAAGGTGTCTGATTCAGTGGCTTTGCTGGTTTTATGGTTCTGTCTCTGCGAGCTGTCAGTAAGCGGGCTGTTTCACGTTTGCATTGAAGGGATGTGAGCTGAGTTCAGAGAGTTGATGGGAGCCACACCAACCTTAGAGAGGAACTTGCTCCTCAGCTAGCATCACACGCTCAGCCTGTCCCCCGCCCCCTCTCCCTGGGCCTCAGGTGGGAAAGGTGACAGGATACGCAGGTGCACAGCAGTCAGCAAAGGGGATGGGATGGATTCTGAAGTCACTTGTCTTGCTAATTTTTTTTTTCCGGAGGGAGAGGTGCAGGAAAAAAAAAGGCCCAGAGAAGTGTTTTCCGACCGGCTGCTATTGAAATACTGAGTCGAAGAAAAGGGAGAGATAGTGTCCCAAGGATTGCTCCTTGATTATGGAATAACATAAAATTGCAAGAGTGATTTCTCTGAACTTTGATTCTCTCTGGGGAACAGTGTGCCACCTTCTCAGCATTGATTTGCATATCTTTTACTTCCCACCAATGTCTGGTTGGATCTGAAGATGGCACCTACACGATTTAATTTCGTGGTAATATCAGCTACCTGCTTATTATCTTTGCTTCCAGTGTCTTGGACTGAGGAGTCTGGCTGGAGAGAAAGATGCTGTTGAGACCACCGCCTGGGGGTTAATCAAGGTGTCTGGGTGGCTCAGGAGAGGGCTTACCTTGGCCCTTGGCCTAGCACATATTTTTGTTCTCAGGCAGATGAATATGGGCAAATTGGGGGAGAATTCATCAGACTAGTAGACCCTGTCTGAGGCAGGAGGTAGCTGGGGTGGGGTGAAGTTGGTCACATCAGCTTTGTATTTGAAAAGGATGGTTGAGAATGTTTAATAGATAATGTCACTACTGCAGAAAAAGTGGTAGTTTAAAATTAATTGTGTTTTTTTGTTTTAAAATGTGGCTGAATTTTAAGGACTTTGTCCTGTGTTTGCTTTTACATTTTTTGTACATATTGCATATGAAGATTATGCTTTAAACACTGTAAAATGTTTTTCTATTACTAACTAGACAATTGTGGGAAATGTTACATTATAAAGTTCCCATTGATTTTGTGGCATTTCCAAGTTTACATGCTATACATACAGTTAAAGTGGTATAGCTCCCCTTTGCGTGTGTAAAGATGCGGGTGGTACATGTGGAAGGGACATTGCGAAGGGGCACGATGCTTCTGTATGCAGGAACCCCCCCCCACTTTTGTTTGGGGTGAGATGTCAAATCCTAGGAGGCCGGCCATTCAGAGTGCCCCAAGGACCACGGCGGGCAGGGTTTTCAGCGCATAAGTACAAAGACAACCCTGTCTTTTCCTATTAATTGATGTTGTGTATAGATTTGTGCTTGTCTCCCTGTTGTACCCATGGCCCATTGGGAAGTTGACTGGAAATGGATGAGGCTTCAGCATTCACCTCTCATGTCTTGGATTGAATGAACTGTGTACCAGGACAGTGCTGTGAGTTGCATCCAAGTGCTGCAGCCGCAGTTATGAAATCAGTACCTCATCCTGCTCTGAGTTATGGGGAGTGGCTGCGAGGCAGTGGGGATCTGAGAGCTCAGTGCACAGGCCATGGGTCAGATCACCTGGATTCAGCTCTGCTGCTGACCTTCTGTGTGACCTTGGGGAAATGACTCAAGTACCCTGAGCATCAGTTCATAGCTTTTATGAACTGGTGTGCTCAGTTGTGAACGTTATCCCATGCACCAAGAGGTCGCTGGTTTGATTCCCAGTCCGGGTGCGTGCCCGGTTTTAGGCTTGATCTGCAGTAGGGGGCGTGCAGGAGGCAGCTGATCAATGTTTCTCTGGCATCTTCGTTTCTCTCTCTCTTCCTCTCTCTCTCTCCCTCTCCCTTCCATTCTCTCGAAAATCAATAAAAACACATTACAAAATAAAATAAAATGGGATAAAAATAGGGATAATATAGGGATTACTTGAGGCAATTAGCATAACAAAAAACTTATTATAGTATCAATATAGTGATACAGTATTTTATTTTTTTAATATATTTTTATTGATTTTTTACAGAGAGGAAAAGAGAGAGATAGACAGTTAGAAACATCGACGAGAGAGAAACATCGATCAGCTGCCCCCTGCACACCCCCTATTGGGGATGTGCCCGCAACCAAGGTACATGCCCTTGACCAGAATCAAACCTGGGACCCTTGAGTCTGTAGGCTGACGCTCTATCCACTGAGCCAAACTGGTTAGGGCGTGAAACAGTATTTTAGACAACTGTGAAATAATGAAATTCTTTACTAGACTGAAATTTTTATCTCATTGGTTTCACAATAAAATTGTTTTTTTGTGTTTTTTCCTTTCTTTCTGTTTTTAACCTTTATTGTTAAGATTATTACAGACGTCCCTCTTTCCCGCCCCCTCCCTCCCATTGCTCCCCTCCATCCGGTTCCCACCCTGCCCCAGGCCTTTGCCACCCTATTGTCTGTGTCCATAGGTAACGCATATGCATATAAGATCTTTGTTTAACCTCTTCTTGCCCTCCCACCCTCCTTCCCTCTGAGAATCGTCAGTCTGTTCCTTTTCCATGCCTCTGATTCTATTTTATTCACCAGTTTATTCTGTTCATTAGATTTCTTATTCATTTATTTTGATTTTTAGAATCAATTGTTGATAGGTATGTATTTGTTGCCATTTTGGTCTTCATATTTTTTATCTTTTTCTTTTTCTTCTTCTTCCTCTTCATAAAGAATACCCTTTAACATTTCATGTAATACTGATTTGGTGGTGATGAACTCTAGCTTTTTTTTGTCTGGGACACTCTTTAAATGTCCTTCGAATCTAAATGATAGCTTTGCTGGGTAGAGTAATCTTGTTTGTAGATTCTTGCTATTCATCACTTTGAATATTTCTTGCCACTCCCTTCTGGCCTGCATAGTTTCTGTTGAGAAATCAGCTGACAGTCGTATGGGCGCTCCCTTGTAGGTAACCAACTGCTTTTCTCTTGCTGCTTTTAAGGTTCTCTCTTTGTCTTTAGCCCTTGGCATTTTAATTATGATGTGTCTTGGTGTGGTCCTCGTTGGGTTCTTATTTGGGACTCTCTGTGCTTCCTGGACTTGTAAGTCTATTTGTTTCACCAGGTAGGGTAAGTTTTCTGCCATTATTTCTTCAAATAGGTTTTCAGTATCTTGCTCTCTTCTTCTGCAAATGTTGGTACGCTTGAAGTTGTCCCAGAGGCTACTTACACTATCTTTATATTTTTGGATTCTTATTTCTTTTTGCTCTTCTGGTTGGGTGTTTTTTGATTCTTCATATTTCAAATCGTTGATTTGATTTCTCAGAATCCTCTACTCTACTGTTGAATCCCTGTATATTATTCTTTATTTCAGTCAGTGTATGCTTAATTTTTGACTGGTCCTTTTCCATATTTTTGGCATTCTCACTAAGGTCCTTGAAAGTCTCACTAAGTCCCTTGGAGGTTTCTAGAAGATTCTTGAGTAACCTGATAGCTGTGGTTTTGAACTCTATATCCCAGTAGTTTGCTTTCTTTCATTTGGGACATGTTTCTTTGTCTCTGCATTTTGGCTGCTTCCCTGTGTTTGTTTCTATGTATTAGGTAGAGCTGCTATGTCTCCTTGAGTTGGCAGAGTGTCCTTGTGTAGTAGGTGGTCTATAGGGCCCAGTGGCTCAGCCTCCCCAGTCACCTGAGCTGGGAGCTCTAGGTGCCCCCCTTTGTGGGCTGTGTGCGCAGTCTTGTTGTAGTTGAGACTTTTGATTGTTGTTGGTGTCACTGGGAGTAATTGACCTCTAGGCCAATTGGCCGTGAGGACCAGCTGGGACTACAGTGGGAGAGCTGCTGTGCAGGAGACACTCCTATGGAGCAGGATTTGCTTCAGTGGGGCTTTGGTGCTCACTGAGTTGGCCCCTTGAGTGTGCTGCTTATGGATGTGTAAAGTTGTAATCTGGTATTGTCTGACACTGACCACTGGGTATACTGGCTCCTGGGTCTCCAGGGAGGTGCAAAGTCAGCCACTGCCTGGGGCCACCCAGCAGGAGCTAAAGAGAGATCTGCAGATTCCTTCTCTTTGTATCAGGTTTGGAAGTGCCCAGACAAGGCCCAGCTGTGAAGCAAGGCGGGCTGGTGCTGGTGCCCGGTCTTGGGCCTTTTATTGGTAGGTTTGGGGCTCCCTCACCCAGCTGCAGCTTGTTTAACAGGTTTTTAGCCTGAGAAAGGACAGACCATTCATTTGCAAAAGCTGCTGCAGGCAGCTTGGGTGGGGTTATAAATTGGATGAGGCAGGGTCTTAGGGAATCACAGGGATGGAGACAACAGAAATGGCTGCCAGTCAGCCCTGCGACTGGGGAGGTCCCAGCACAGGAACAGTGATCTCTGTGAGCACTTCCATCTGGGAGAAAGCCGCCTCCAAGTTCCTGCCCTGATGCCAGACAATCCAGTTCCTCCTCATATGTGTCTGTGTTCCCCAAAGCCTCGCCCTGGTGCTGGAGTTCAGAGGAAGCGGGACTTTGTAAGTTCAGTCTGTGGTGCCGGCCTTTTAAGAACAAGTGGGTCTCCTGCAGCCTGTGTGTCACTGAGCCCCAATCCGCACTGGTTTTTACAGCCCATAGTTCTTCCTGCCTGTAGGGACTTCTCTTCCCAGCTCTGGGACCCTGGGCTGGGGGGCTGTTGTGGGGCTGGGACCCCTTGCTCCCCTGGGTGGCCTCCACAGAGACGATCTCCCTCCCGATTAAAAACGCGGCCCATGTGGGTGCTGGCCCAGCCCGTTCCGTACCTCCTACCAGTCTCAGTGCACTTCCTTCTTTACCTCTCTAGTTGTAGGGCTTCCACTCAGCCAGCTTTCCGGCGGCTCTGCATGATGGTTGTTCTGTATTTTAGTTGTAATGTTGATGTGGTTGTGGGAGGCGACGAGTACAGGCCTTTACCTGCGCCACCATCTTGGTTCCCTTCCCTGCGTTTTTTTCTCTTTTCCCAATTCATGCTGCTTTCAGAGTTTATAGGTTGGTAATTTGTGCAAGAGTACTGCTTGGATGGATTTCGGGAGTGGCCCATCAGTCTATCTTTATAAAAAAAAATGAAATACAGTCTCACTGTACTGTTAGTCAAAAAATTTAATGTGACTTAAATATTTGTACTGAAGTTAACACCCCAATTGTGGCAAAATCTAGGTGTAACTTTGGCCAAGGAGAAATGCCATTTTCAGTGTCCCTGCAGTATTCTGTGCCGCACGTCTCCCTTCTGAACTGACTTGTTATTTGTGGTTTCGTGGTGGTTCCCCCCGCTGGACGTGCGGGAAGAGGCGATATTGCCGCCTTTCTCTTTAATGAGTTGGATAACAAATGGCTGGCTCGGCCCGGGAAAGGTCTCCGGGAGATAGCGGAGTCTTTCTGCAGAGCAAAGCTGCATTAGGTTCTGAAAAACTTCATTATTCAGAGCTGATAGCTATTAATTTAAGTGGCTTTGAGTTTCCGTATGGCTCATATATTTTTATCTGGCTCATGTATTCCCTAAAATCTATCAAAACTGTTACCGGATTTTCTTTCTAAGCCATTTACTGTAACTACCATTGCGATGTTTTCTAATATCGCTTGATGTTGAGGAGACAATAAAAGAAATACGTTTCTTACAAAATTGAAAAGACCAGGGGGTTATTCTCAGGGCCACCGAGCTGTTGATTAAGTTGAACAACACGCACACACCTACTTGCTGACTAGTATGAAAATAGTTTAGTTTATGTGTTATTCCTGGTGCTTATTTGCAGGCGGGGGTGCTGATTGATGCTGGAAGCAGGAGTATAGTAGAAGGTTTCCAAAGTGTGTGTTACCCTGTCCTATTCCCTCAGCCCCTCGACATGTGTGTGTTACGTGAGCACAGGTATGAAGTACAGGTCAGCCTAGAGCTGTAACTGTGGTCGCCAGGAGGGAGCCCGAGTCCCTCGCAGCAGCGGTCAGAGCTGGTCTGGGAGCACAGGTGCAATGCTGATGATGGACGGCGAGTTCTGGTGGAAGGGGGCATTCCCTGGATTTCTGATATAAAAGGTGAAGGCCTGAAGTTAGCGCGTAGAATCAGAGGTGGTTGGAGCTAAGACCGTAGAGGTAGGTAGTCCATGCAAGTAGAATTTAGTTGCCACGCCATTGGCAGAGCCAGGACTTGAATCCCAGTTTTCTGATTTCATACTGAGCTTGGGAAGAGGGGAAGAGGTGTGGCCTGGAGCAGGCGAGATGGTTCTTTGGGAGTGACACATGCTGGCTCTCAGAGGGCCTGCTCTGCTCTTTTTAAATTTTAAAAAAATTTTTTTTATTGATTTCAGAGAGGAAGGGAGAGGGAGAGAGAGAGAAACATCAATGATGAGAGAGAATCATTGATCAGTTGCCTCCTGCACGCTCCCCCACTGGGAATTGAGCCCACAACCTAGGCATGTGCCCTTGACTGGAATCACACCCGGGACCCTTCCCGTCTGCAGGCCGATGCTCTATCCACTGAGCAAAACCAGCCACGTTGGCTTGCTCTGCTCTTGCCTGGCATTTAATGGAATGGAATCTGACACAATGAAACCAAACTCTCTCTCTGTCAACACGGTACGTGGGTGCGATGTAAGCCGCCTGTGAGGTTAAACCACCGGTCAAACCTATTGGTTAGCATCTGTGGATGCTCAGCAGCACTCAGGCCTGGAGGGTCTGTGGGGAGGAGGGAGGCAGGTTCTTCCTTCAAGGCCACAGCTAGTTTGGGGGAAAGATAAGGGACAACACGGTACCAGCGGAGGGTGTGACTGGTCCGCTCCTGGGAGCTTGGAGCTGCCAGTGGGCGCTGCGGGTCAG
Organism: Myotis lucifugus; assembly: GCF_000147115.1. NCBI lineage: Eukaryota > Metazoa > Chordata > Mammalia > Chiroptera > Vespertilionidae > Myotis > Myotis lucifugus. The sequence continues at coordinate 176,439 of NW_005871066.1, forward strand.
AGGGGAAGATTAGGCTGTTGACTCTCAGCTCCGTGGAGCTCATGCATGATTACAGGGGAGTCCCGTTTCTCGAACGTCTCCCACCTCGAACAGTTCGCTTCTCAACCTGACAGCCCTTTCGTGCTGCCGCCTGTGGGGCCAGCCACGCGTCTCTCAGGTGACAAAGGAGAGAACGTGCGAATCTCAGTCCGTTCACCACTGTTAACATCTCAGGAAATTGTGCTGTGAATATTTTCGTGTTTTTTTATGTTGTTTCTGCTTATAATTATTGTCAAATTTCCATTTTTTACTGTACATTTCCTTTCCTTTTTGTTTTTAAAGTGTTTATAGATCAAACAGTACAATAGACATGCACCGTGTATAAGAAAGGTTAGAACAGGGAGTCATTTGGGGGTCTGCAACGGATTAATTCAATTTACATGATTTCTAATGGGAAAAAGTTATTCGATTTTCAAACAGCCTTCTGGGATGAATTAAGTTTGAGAAAGGAGGTTCCACATTATACGTTCAGCTCCAGACGAGTCGGGTTCACCGGACGTATGACTTTATAGAGCTGGGTGCCCACCGCCTTGCCGTAGGGGGCCAGTCTGCACCGCGGCTGCTGCAGGTGTCTGTGGGGGGCGGGGGCGGGGCAGGTCCCGTTTCTGCTCCTCACTCCCCCGTGGGCCCCCAGCACAGCCATTCTCACTACTCGTCTCCCGGCTGTGGGTGGTGGGGCACCCCTGGTTTCAGCCACCTCATTCCCCCTTTGTGTCTTTATTGGCAAATAGCTAACGTCTCTAGTTTAATGGGAGTTTGGTGGGTTTTCCCACCGATGGTGATGTTTACTAGGAAATGATTGAAGTGAGATGGGATCTTCGTTTACAGCACATAAACGGCAGCAGCTGGCTGGTATGGGGGCTTTTCTGTGGTTCGGTTCGATTATTTGGGTATTCTGTGTGAGGAATCGTTAACGTGAAGATTGGTACATAAATAAAGCCATTAAACATTGCAAGATAAATACAGCTGCCCCAGAAATAGGCACACTTCTCAGAGCCCATGTTGGTTTCTCTGCCTGGGCGTTGCTGCATGCAAATGGCATTTGTGAGTTTAGCTCCCGGAGGCTGAAACCTGGCGGCGATGAGCTTCAGCTAAACAAGAACCGGGCAAGGGGTCAGGGCTCGGATGGTCCAGTGCGGGCCTCCGTCCACATGGCTCCTTGAGGCAGTGGTGTCAGCCTTTTTCTTTATCGTTTTCTTCTTAGTTTAATGGAGTGAACCCTTCCTCCAGGAAAATCTCTTTTGAAATGCGACCATTGAAAACAGAAAAGGAACAGATGACACCCGTGTGGTGCTGATGGGAGCAGGGCCCGGGCTCCGAGCTCTGCCCGCTGGTGGCAGCTCCCTCTGGCCCCGGAGCTGCTCAGGGCACCAGAGCACAGATTGAAAAAAAAACAAAACACCACCGCTGCTTTCAGGAAAAACAAGCTAACCACTTCCTACAAGCAAGCTGTTACCTGAAAAATAAAAAGTCTCAGTGCCCTGTAGTTGAGTGGGTTATGAAGACTCACCTGATTCTCATTCCTCTCTGCTGCCTTAGGCATGAGGGCTGTGCTCTGGTTTGCTGAGGAAAAGGGCCCATCAGCCGCTTGCTCTGCACTGTACACACACAGTTTACAAACCACTTTCTTCACAGTATCTGCACCTGCCAAGTACAAGCATCGGATGAGAGCCGGGGACAGCAGGTAGACGCAGGCACCGCGCACAGGCAGCGCTCACACGTGCGCTCACACACAGCACAGCCTGTTGCATGTGGCTGGGCCGGGCCTTTCCCCCCCTCATCCATGCCTCCATCATGTCCATCATGTTCCGAGTGTGACTTGGCTAGTTGACATGCACAGGAGCTTTTGAGGTTAGCTTGCCAAAATACTTAACCGTTTGAGTCCCAAGCAGCGCGATCGCGCTGCTGAGATTTTATGTTGAGAAAACATACGATTCGTTTGAGTCCCAGGGGGTATTGAAAAAACACTGTCGAAGAATCCCAAACAGCGCAACCGCGCTTTCTCTAAATGAGTACGAAAAGACCCAAACAGCGTGATAGCGCTTGTTTTATTTTATGTCGAGAAATACCAAGCAGCGCAATCGTATGCTTGGGACTCAAACGGTTAATGAAACATTATTGTTAGTAGTAAGTGATCAGAAGTGATTTAATCATTTCTTCAGTAAAACTGTGTCGAACATGGACTCCTTCGGGGCAAGTGAGCAAGCGTGGCTGACCTCACAGGAGAAGGCGCAGCGCCTGGAGGTGCGGGTGAGG
>NW_005871066.1:193706-196048 GCF_000147115.1 Myotis lucifugus
CCACACAGGACATCACAGCTCCACACAGGAACATCACAGCTTCTACACAGAAACATCACAGCTTCTACACAGAAACATCACAGCTTCCACACAGGAACATCACAGCTTCCACACAGGAACATCACAGCTTCTACACAGGAACATCACAGCTTCTACACAGGAACATCACAGCTTCTACACAGGAACATCACAGCTTCTACAGGAACATCACAGCTTCCACAGGAACATCACAGCTTCTACACAGGAACATCACAGCTCCACACAGGAACATCACAGCTTCCACACAGGAACATCACAGCTTCTACACAGGAACATCACAGCTCCACACAGGAACATCACAGCTTCCACACAGGAACATCACAGCTTCCACACAGGAACATCACAGCTTCTACACAGCAATATCACAGCTTCTACACAGGAACATCACAGCTTCCACCCATGGATTCACAGAGAGCCACGCCCAGCTGGCGGAATGTCCCATCATGCTGTGCTCTACTGATTGGACGCGGCTGTTGGCTCTTACTGGTCAAGTAGCTAAAAATAGATATACACAGTAATAGTGATAGTCTGGGGGCATCCGAAGTGGCTTTCTTCCCCAACCTCTGGGACTGCTTTGGAATTATGGTAGGGCACACTGTGTTTCATTGCTGACGCCTGCTTACAGCATTAAATATTTTGTTTTACACTATTTCATACTCCATGAGTAATTTTAAATGCTTTGGTTGGCAGATACGTCGCCCCAAGTTGGTGAAATTTCTCAGGCATCTTAAACAGACTCTTCTAATATACCAGCAAGGAGGCGAGGTCAAAACGAGGCCTTCATGCGGGGGAGCACCCACATAACACTCGGCACCCCAGGGGTCCCTGGCCTTCCTGGCCCCAGGTCCAGAGTCCCATCTGCCCTAGTCCCAGCAGGAGCCTCTTTGTACTCTGACCTCTGCGCGGCCTTCTTTTTAAAACATCTGTATGTGGCCAGCCTGGTGTCGGTTGAGTTTCAAGTGTGTGTGCCATGCGTGCTGGCACTTATAAGTCGAAGGGACTATAGGCACACATTCCACAGTCTCAGTTGTTGTTACTTTCCCTTTTCACTGGGTGAGTCTTCTCCTCTGGCTTGTATATATATATTTTTAAATGTTTTTATTAATTTCAGAGAGGAAGAGAGAGAGAGAGAGAGAGAGAGAGAGAGAGAGAGAGAGACATCAACGATGAGAATCATTGATCGGCTGCCTCTTGCATTCCCCCTACTGGGGATCGAGCCCACAACTCGGGCATGTGCCCCTGACTGGGAATGGACCCATATCCTCCTGGTTCATGGGTCACCGCTCAACCACTGGGCCACACTGGCCAGGCGATGGCATCTTTATCCGGGCGGAGCCTGCCCACTGCGGTCTGAACTCCCTGTGGACACGCAGCTGCCGTGGATGGGCTGTGGGCAGCCTTCCAGAACTTCCCACTGTGTTTGGACAGGTTTCGTTTTTGCCAGGCTGCTAATCAGGGCCTTGGTGTGCTTCAGTGCTTGGGGAGCCTGTGTTTCTAAGTTTACATTTATCATCCTGTTAATTGGAACATCCCCGCTGGCCTTGTTGCCGGTCATGTTGTGTTCCCCAGGCTCACCTCTTTGTGACCTTGTCTTCCCAGCTTTGCCCTTAGGGTCTGGGGGCCTTGCTTATTTTGAGAAACGCTCCTATTTCTTTTCACAACTCCGATCAAGGGAAAAGCCATGTTTTGGCTCTTGCTTTCTTGACTTAAATTTGAGTTGGTGTCTTACACTGACTCACCTGCAGGCATTTGTAGTCTGGGAAAGGAAGCAACACATTTGAGACATGAAGAGTAGGGGTCAGGATAGGGTTTTCATGAGACCCTGCAATCACGTTCTTTAAAAATTGTTATAGGTCCAGAGATATGGATGCATGAAACAGACGGATAGATCTCAGAGAGAGGGGGTTGGGGGAGTGGGAAGAGATCAATCAAAGAACTTATATGCATACTAGAGGCCCAGTGCACAAAATTCATGCACTGAGGCGGGGGGGGGGGGGTCCCCTCAGCACTCTCGCAATCCGGGAGCCCTTGGGGGATGTCCGACTGATGGCTTAGGCCTGCTCCCCAGCCGTGAGCCTGGTTTCTGGCTGAACGGCACTCCCCCTGTAGGAGTGCACTGACCACCAGAGGGCAGCTCCTGCATTAAGCATCTGCCCCCTGGTGGTCAGTGCACATCAAGCGACCGGGTGTTCTGCCATTCAGTCGATTTGCATATTAGCCTTTCATTATGTAGGATATGCATAACCCATGGACACAGACAATAGTGTGTGAAGCTGGGTTAGGGTGGGGGCTGGGTGGAGGGG
>NW_005871066.1:197305-199089 GCF_000147115.1 Myotis lucifugus
TGATCCCTGGGATGCTGGATGATGAGCTTGGGGAGCGGACCTCGTGGCCTTCCCAGGGATGTTTTCCCAGCATTCCCGTGACTGCCTGGTCCCACTCTCCTCTGGTGTATTTTGTCCTCTTCTTGTGTTAGGTTTTCAGTGTTGCCATCTTTTTATTTCCCTGTGTCACTCCTATTTCTTAGCTTTGACTTTCAAATGGTTTTGAGATTTTTCTTTTGAGGAGGATGCTTTTTCACAGCTTCTTTTAATTTTTTTTTTAAAAGCCAATGTCTCACACAGCCTAAATGCTAAATAAAACCGTATTTTTATTTTCATGTTATTTATTTATTTTTTTTTAGCTAATCAGTAAGTATTCTGATACTGGAAATATGATCTCTTGCCAATTGAGAATATGATTGCTTCAGGAAGAAATAGGTTTATGGTGAAATGATCCAAAGTCCCCTAATTGCTGTGTTTAGGTTGTAGATAAGTACCTGGTGGTTTCGTTTACACATATTTCAGTTGCCGCATTGTTGGCGTCCGGTCCACAGTCCCTTTAAATTGCACTTAATGATGGCACTTATGCTTTTGTGTTAAGTTGGAAATAATGTGGAAACCCAGATTCCGTGGTTATTGCAGCAGAAAGCCTACCTCCTCTGCTGGCTACTGGGGATTGCTTAACAGGGTTTTCTCATTCTACAGAAAGCTGTTCCCTGTCCGGTTAATTTTTATGATAAACCATTTTTGCGGAATCTACGGATGGCATGTGAAGGCTGAGGTTTGAGATGGGGCCTTCGCTGTGAGTGCAGGCACAGGGTGTCTGCTTGGCGATAAGGCGAGGGGGCCTTTCTGGGACGGGTGGCCTGCGCCTGCGTTTGGAAGGCCCATGGAGTGCGGTGGCTTTTGTTCAATATGCTCCATGGATATAGTGGCGTCATGAGGGGTTCCATGTCGCTAAGGAAGGAAACGAGGCAAGGGGGGAGACTAGTTTCGGATGGGACTTCTGCGCGATCAAACCCGAGCAGGTGGCGGGAGGAGGGGCGTTTGCAGGGCAGGGCCTCATGTGGCAGAGAGAATCCTCTATTGCCAGGAAACTTGCTTCCAGGGGCCCGCCGAGTGGAACTAGGGTTTCTGCCACCTGAAGGCTCATTTAGAAACAGCCTCTGTTTCAGGAGTGCAGCCACGACCAGGTGTGCCTCCTACTTAAGCGCAGTTTTCTCAGGCGCGATGTTGGCAACCGAACATGGTATGAGAAGAATGAGGGCGCTGATGAAAACCATCCCTCTCGCCAGGATGGCTTCAGTGCCCGGGGTAACTGATCAGAGGACATTTTCTCGGAGGAGGCGGTGTCCGGTGCTTTTTAGCGTGGTCGCTTCAAACATCCACGGCGTGAAGAAAGGACCGGACCATCCCAGTAATTATTGGGCAACGTGTATGGAAAAGGACATGCGTTCGCAGGAGCAGAACGGGACGCCACGGGACTCTGACCCTCTCGTGGCGGGGACGTGCACTGTTCAGGCCTTCGTTCTGTGCGGTTTCTCAGTATTCGGGGATGGTTAGACGCTTGGAAGTGTTTTATTGTCACGGGGGACAGGCGCCCTTCGCCAGGCAGCCGGGCAGGACTGCGCGGGGATGCTGAGCCTCTCAAAGTGGCGGCCACCTGCTTGCACAGTCGCTTTTGTTTTTGCCCTTGATGGGCAGAACCTCACGCCTCAGACCAGCGACTCTCTCTCCGATCACAATGTTCTTGGAGAGAGTCTCAGTAGGAGCACTCGTCCGGACTAGGTGTGGGAGCCGGGGTGCCT
>NW_005871066.1:199189-222351 GCF_000147115.1 Myotis lucifugus
TTGTCCCTCTCGTGTTTAACATACTCCTGTGCGCAGTTCCAGCTTCTTTGTTTCCCTTTTAAACTAGTTGTTTCATAAAAGCAAAGTCTTGCCCGGCCAGTGTGGCTCAGTGGTTAAATGTCGACCTATGAACTGGGAGGTCAGGGTTCGATTTCTGGTCAGGGCACATGCCCGGGTTGTGGCCTCGATCCCCTGTGGGGGGTATGTAGGAGGCAGCCAATTAACGATTCTCTCTCATCACTGATGTTTCTATCTCTTTCTCTCTCTCCCTTTTTCTCTGAAATCAATAAAAATATATTAAAAAAAATAAAAGCAAAGTCTTTTCTCTTTTTGAAACTTAACATCTCAAACCTAAAAGGCGACTTTGTATCTATTCGTAGTGGGAGCGCTTTTCTCTGTGTTAGTATCTGCAGGCGCCAAGGAGAAACGATAGGAAATGGATAGAAATGCAGGATGCTGGGCACAGAGAGGACCTTCGGAATGGCAGCCAGTGCCTTTCTGTTTATGGATGAGGTTACGGATGAGGAAACAGGCCCAGAGTGAGCCGGTCAGACAGGCAGCTGGATCTGGGCCACCTCGGCCCCCGACCGTCACCGCTGGGCTCTGTCCTGGGGTCACAGTGACCACAGGGAGAGGCAGTGTGGAGCGGACTGCACATGGGGAAGAGGGGGAGGCTCAGAATTCTGTTACGTAACTTCTGTTAATTTTTTAAAAATTTATACTGCCGTCGTGCATGCTGCGTCCTAGCAGGGACGCCGTGGCATTCTCCCACGGGAACGCGTCCCCAGTGTTGATCTGCTGGTGTCCCCGGCTATGGACGAAGGCCTGTGCGTGCAGGGCCCTGGGAGCCGCAGGGAGAACACGTCTGGTCTTTCACTCGGTCACGTGCTGCTTTTGTTCTAAGAACCACAGGTGGACAGAAGCCTGTTATCCAATTTGCATCTGTCCTGTCCCCCTTTTTTTTTTGAGTCTAAATCCTCCAGTGTCTAAGCCTATGTGACCCGACCGGTGAACACATTTGGCTTTACTGCTTCAGCAAGCCCAGGCTCGCGTGGTCAAAGCCGGCTGCCGACTCCCTGAAACAGGGACGCCCTCAGGCTCGCTGAGATGGGAGCTGTCAGGGTTTTTCTCCTGCGTGAAGGAAAGCGCTTACTGTGGGCGAGCAGAAAGTCAGGGTGTCTGAGTTCAGATCTCAGGAAGCTGTCAGAAACAGGCCGTGCCCGTCCTGGCCTGCGATGGCCACTTAACACCGTCGGTGAAATAGACTGATCGCGGCTCGAGTGGGGAAATCCTTCCCCGGGGGCTTGGTTCTGCCGAGAGCTGGGGAGAGAGTGCACTGAGGAGGTGGGCTCATTGCTGGGATGGGAAGAGGCTGGCCTCACCCCATAGCATCTGTATACCAGCGGGACTTCCTAGGGCAGCTGTGGGCAAACTACGGCCCTCGGGCCGGATCCAGCCCATTTGAAATGAATAAAACTAAAAAAAAAAAGAGACCGTACCCTTTTATGTAATGATGTTTACTTTGAATTTATATTAGTTCACACAAACACTCCATCCATGCTTTTGTTCCGGCCCTCCGGTCCAGTTTAAGAACCCATTGTGGCCCTCGAGTCAAAAAGTTTGCCCACCCATGTCCTAGGGTGACCTCTCCTTCCTCTTTAAATGTCAGAAACCAGCCCTAACCGGTTTGGCTCAGTGGATAGAGCGTGGGCCTGCAGACTGGGGGGGTCCCAGGTTCAATTCCGGTCAAGGGGATGTACCTTGCTTGCAGGCACATCCCCATTGGGGGGTGTGCAGGAGGCAGCTGATCGATGTTTCTCTCTCATCGGTGTTTCTAACTCTCTATCCCTTTCCCTTCCTCTCCGTAAAATATCAATAAAATATATATTTTTAAAAAAAATGTCAGAAACCAACAGACATTCAAAGAAGAAAGTAGTCACCCTCTGCATCCGGAATTCCCAGCATCCGGAATTCACCGCTCTTAGCCGTTTGATAAGCCTGCTTTTTTCCCCAGTCTCTCTCTAAACTTGAGTAACTATACAAGTGACATCAGGTGTTTGTTGAAGGATTAAAACAGTAATACAAGTGATATAGTTTTACTTACTTTCATATGTACATATACATTTATATAGAAAATATACAGTGGTGTTTAGGAAGAGTTTTTGAATGATGGAGAGTGATTTGTCTCTCATTTAATGCTGCAGGTCAATTATAGGGCCTCCACAGCACTGGGGACTTGGGACCCCTTTATTCTGTAGCTCTGCCATATGTAATTTTAAAAAACATATTTTTATTGATTTCAGACAGGAAGGGAGAGGGAGAGATAGAACCATCAATGATGAGAGAGAATCATTGATTGGCTGCCTCCTGCACACCCCCATTGGTGATCAAGCCTGCAACCTGGGCATATGCCCTGACCAGGAATTGAACCGTGACCTCCTGGTTCAAGGTTGATACTCAACCACTGAGCCATGCTGGCCGGGCTGCCACCTTTAACTTGAGAAGGCCACTCCTGCTCCTATCACCACCTCAGTATCATGAAATGAGCAACAGGAAAGGGAGGGCATGCTCCTTATAAGGGTGCAATGTGGGAGTATGTCACTTCTGCTCATACGCCATTCATCAAACCTGGTCTCACATGGTCACACATAGCTGCAAGGGAGGCTGGGCAGCCACTGAAGTGTCTCATTGAAACTTCTATTATGTGGAAGAGAACAGGTGAGGGTACGAGGAGCACTTCATCGGAATCCTCAGCCACAGGAAAGGGTTTGCTTTTTTTCCCTGTACCTGTTGCTTTGTGAGGAAACATTTTCCACGGAAGTTATCAAGTGGACTTGAGCTACTGAAAAGTTACCCAGAGTGAACGCGTTTCCCTCTGGGATTTTAAATCACGTTTATTCCAGTGGTTACAGGGACGTGTGTGAAATATATTGAGATGAGGTGGCTTCTCCTTAAACTCTTATTTTTTCTGGTGCTGCTTTTTGCGTCTTTCTTTTCCACCGTTTTTGATATTTGTTTGATACTTAGTTTCATCCTTGTCTTTCTCTGTGTTGGCAGGTATGGCGCCGGCTCAAGGCTGGGTGAGACGGTACTTCAAGGCCTTCTGTAAAGGCTTCTTCGTGGCGGTGCCGGTGGCCGTGACCTTCCTCGATCGGGTGGCCTGCGTGGCGCGAGTGGAGGGAGCATCCATGCAGGTGACAGTGAATGCGCCTTCATTCTCACAGCACATGTGTCACTCTCTCTCAAGCACTGGAGACGCGGTTTCTCTGTGTCACTTCTGTGCTGGGACCTGAAAGGCTATACAAAGATCTTGAGGTTTAACTTTCCTGACTTTTTTAATAAGGTTTTTCCAATGTAACTCACAATCAGAGGAGAGGCGAAGAAAAATAATTACCGGATTGTTATCTGTATCTGTCTACCTCTCTATATATCTTTTTAGGAATTGTAAATGGAGATTCTAAATAAGTTTTTTTTTATCCTCCCCCCTAGATAGTTTATTGATTTGAGACAAAGAAAGAGAGAGAAAGAAAGAGAGGGAGAGAGAGAGAGGGAGAGAGAAACATAGGTCAGCTCCTAGGTATGTGCCATGACTGGGACTCAAACCCACAACCTTTTGGTGCATGGGAGGAGGATGCTCCATCCAACTGAGCCACCCGGCCAGGGCGTAAATGGAGGTTCTAAAGAAATGTTACTGAATGATGTCGTATTTTGTGTATCTGCTTGGGATTTTAAGCCATTTTAGTTCTCTATATTTGAATCTATACCTAAATATCTTTTTAAGACCAAATTATTAGTGCAGATGCAGGCTGGGTTTGGGCCAGAGTCAGCACTCTGTTGAGCTGTACACCCAGTAGGTAGAAGGTCCCAGCCTGGAGCCCGGGTGCCAGGTCGTAGAGGGTTCTTTCGGTGCCGGCCACACTTCAGTTACCAGACGGGGAGTGGAGACCTCCGACGGTTAATGCCGGCGTCTCCTGGGCTGACTTAGAGGAACCATGACTGTCCTTGGGTGCTGTCTGGGGCCTCACGGTCATGCAGGGAAGGAGCCTTTGAGTTTGTAGTGGGTTTGTTGCTTCTGTGGCTGGATGCTGGCTTGGTGTAAGTTCATGCACTATGCCAGCGGTTCTCAACCTCTGGGTCGAGACCCCTTTGGCGGCCGAACGACCCTTTCACAGGGGTCGCCTAAGACCATCCTGAACATCAGATATTTACATGACGATTCATAACAGTAGCAACATTACAGTTACGAAGTAGCAACGAAAATAATTCTATGGGTGGGTCACAACATGAGGAACTGAATGTAAAGGGCCAGAAGGTTGAGAACCACTGGAGAGCGTTGGCCTGTGGACTGAAGGGGCCCAGGTTGGACTCCAGTCTAGGGCACAGGCCTGGGTTGCAGATTCCATCCCCAGTGGGGGGCGTGCAGGAGGCAGCCGATCCATGATTCTCTCTCATGATTGATGTTTCTAGCTCTCTCTCCCTGCCCTTCTGAAATCAGTTTTATAAAAAGAAAAAGAATGACTAGCAGTTTCGGGGAGAGGCTCAGGCAAAAGCCAGACCCCAGGGGGTGCAGGGCCTCCCAGGCCTCCGGGCTCCTCAGGCTCCTGGCTGTGCTGAGGGGGAGCCTCGAGAAGAGACGCTGCCCAGCCCGGCCGGGGCGCAGCCTGCGGGACTGAGGCAGGTGCTGCCCCTCTTCTCCAGGAGGCTCACCTCCCGCCCCGGAAGTGGTTCTGCCGGAAGTCAGCGCGGAGGATCTGTGCGGGGCTGAGGCAGGTGCTGCCCCTATTCCTCAGGAGGCTCACCTCCTGCCCCGGAAGTGGTTCTTCCGGAAGTCAGCGCGGAGGGTTTGTGCGGAGCTCAGGCAGGTCAGTGCGGAGGGTCTGTGCGGGGAGAACCAGGGCAGCAGCCCCGAAGGGCCTGGGTCCGGTTCCGCTCCGAGGCCAGGGCCTTCCATGGCGGCCTGAGCATCAGCCAGAGCGTCAGCCCACCATCCCGGGGGCTCCTGTCCGAGGAGCAGGCGCCACGGCTGCGTTTGCAGCTTTGAGATGCTCGGGGCCTGCGCTCCTTCTCCCCCAACTCGCGGTGGAAACAAGCCCAGAGGGAGGTGGGTGCCGGCCGCAGAGGCGGGGCCGGGGTGCCGGGCCTCCACCTGGTGGGGTCACGGTGCCGCCTTCGGGGCCGGTGGGTGATGGGCGACAGGAGTGAAGGTGGAAACAGTGGGGTGGCGGCTGGTCTGGGAGGTGGTGCTGGAGGTGGAGACGCTGGGGGGGTCGGAGGCGGAAGAAGGGCGTCCCTGGGTCTGTCCGTCCAAACACGTTGAAGCCGGAGACAGACCCAGGCGCCGGGCGCACGAGGCTCCACTGACCCCCTTTGCTGCAGTTTTCCAAGCCGCCTGCCCGCGTCGCGGTCCTGGTGACCTGGTCACTTACCCGTCAGTTACCGCTTAGCTCCTCTCGGACCCTCGTGCTGCCCTGTCCAGCCGCAGTTCCTGGAGGCGGGTGGCGGGGGTACGTTCAGGTGAAGAGAGTTAGAGACTAGTGAGGACTCCTCCAGCCCAGGCTCGTTTGGCCCAGAGCATAGAGCGTCCGCCTGCGGGCCCAGGGGACCCGGGTTCGATTCCGGTCAAGGGCATGTGCCTGGGTTGCAGGCTCCTTCCTGGCTCGAGCCCTGTTTGGTCCTCATGCAGGAGGCAACCGATAGATGTGTTTCTCGCACATCCATGTTACTCTCTGTCTTTCTCTCTCTCTTCCACTCTCCCTGACAGGTGAGGATTAAAAAAAAAAAAAGTGCCTCCCGCCCACCCAACAGCCGCCCTCCCCCCCCCACTTTCCCTCTGAGGTTCCGCCATCTGTTCCATGTTTCTGTCTTTGTATTTATTGGTTCATCAGTTTATTTTGTTCATTAGATTCCACATATGAGTGAGATCATGTGGTATTTGTCTTTCTCTGACTGGCTTACTTCACTGAGCAGATACTCTCCAGGTCCCTCCATGCTGCCCCAAAGGGTGAGAGATCCTTCTTTTTCACAGCTGCATAGTATTCCCTGGTGTGAATGAACCAGTTTTTGTTTTTTTTTATCCACTTCATCTATGGATGGGCACTTGGGCTGTTTCCAGATCTTAGCTATGGTGAATTGTGCTGCTATGAACACAGGGGTGCATATGTTCTTTCTGATGGGTTTTTCTGGTTTCTTTGGATATATTTCTAGAAATGGGATCAGTGGGTCAAATGGCAGTTCCATATTTAATTTTTTGAGGAAACTCCATACTGTCTTCCATAGTGGCTGCACCAGTCTGCATTCCCACCAGCAGTGCATGAGGGTTCCTTTTTCTCCACATCCTCTCCAGCACTTGTCATTTGTTGATTTGTTGATGGTAGCCATTCTGGCAGGTGGGAGGTGATACCTCATTGTCGTTTTAATTTACTTCTCTCTGATGATCAGTGACTTTGAACATTTTTTCATATGTCTCTTGGCCATCTGTATGTGAGAAATGTCTATTTAGGTCCTTTCCCCATTTTTAATTGGATTGTTTGTCTTCCTTTTGTTAAGTTGTATGATTTCCTTATATATTTTGGAGATTAACCCTTTATCCGATGTATCATTGCCAAATATGTTCTATACCAGTGATGGCGAACCTATGACACGCGTGTCAGAGGTGACACAGGAACTCATTTTTTTTGGTTGATTTTCCTTTGTTAAATGGCATTTAAATATATAAAATAAATACCAAAAATATAAGTCTTTGTTTTACTATGTTTGCAAAGATAAAAAAATTTCTATATGTGACACGGCACCAAAGTTAGGGTTTTTCAAAATGCTGACACGCCAAGCTGAAAAGGTTCGCCATCACTGTCCTATACAGTGGGCTCCCTTAAAAAATAATAAAAATAAAAAAGAAAGTAAAAATATTGCCCTAGCTGGAATGGCTCAGTGGTTGAGCATTGACCTATGAACCAGGAGGTCACAGTTGGATTCCTGGTCAGGGCACATGCCCGGGTTGCAGGCTCGATCCCCAATGTGGGGCGTGCAGGAGGCAGCCGATCCATGATTCTCTCTCATCATTGATGTTTCTATCTCTCCCTCTCCCTTCCTCGCTCTGAAATCAATAAAAATATATTCAAAAAGAAAGAAAGTAAGAACAGTGCACTGCAGGGGACAGGAGGAGGGGTTTCCGGTGCACGGCTCTCTTCCTCCATGCTGCTTGCTGCATTTAGCACGGAGTGGGGTTCACATACCTGCCTCTCCGGCTTTGAATCCCTGGCAGTCTCGCCTTGGACCCCATCCTTAGGGAAGGCTAGGCTTTCTTGGTGGAACTTTTGAGTTCGAATCTTCCTATGAGATGAAAACTGCCTTGTCCCCTAGCACGCAGGTCTGTTTTGGGTTCCTGGGGTCTCTTTGGATCCATCCCTTTGGTAACCGACAGTCACGTTAATAGTGATTTTCTCCTGTTTCCTTCGTGGTGCCTGGCCACACCACCATCGCTAGCTCTCCCAAGGTGGACTTTCCCAGAACACGTGGCCTGCTGGCCTAGGAGCCGATATTCCAGAGGGTCCCATGGCCATCGGAGTGCCCCAGTCTTCACCTGTTTAGCCCCAGTTTACCCACTGAACACCCGTCGTCGTGGCTGCCATGAAGAGGACAGTTACTACATTCACTAAACAGTGTTAGGAATGGATTGCCTTAGGAAGAAAGTGTTACGTAGAGTCGTCCTTGAATGTCAGCCTGATCTCTTCCCGTATTCCTGGACCTCACTCCCAAGAATTCACATTTGTTACCTTGCTGTTTGTTTGATAGCCTATGTAGAGTTTCCTTGGCTGTGGCTACAGACAAGCAGCTTGAATTGCTCTAGACAGACGGGAGATAAATCGGGAGGTTTATTCTGTACCAGGAGGACGGCGGGAGGGTGGCCACCATCAGGGGAGGTGGAGCCAGGGCCCGAGTGCTGCCCGTGGCCTGGTCTTCTCTGCTCCCACCGGCTGCTCTGTCTGCATTTTGGCTGTGTCCCTCAGACCGGCCTCCTTCCCCACGCAGGCGCAGGGCTGCTGGCAGCTGCCAGGCCTCCAGGTGCCCAGTGCCACCACCGCCCGGGGGAGGGCTCTGCTCATGTCTGCACTTCCCTTTGAGAAATCTTGGGGAGGGCCTGGGATCATTCAGCTCAGGTCCTGCACCCTGACCCGTGCGAAGACTGGTCAGCTCTGGCCAGCAGGCGAGGGCGCCGTGAGGGGCCTGGCACGGGCAGGTGTGCGCTCCTCACCCAGGCTGGGCTGAGTGAGAGGTCCGCAGCATCTGTTTGAATCACATTGTTTCATGGGTTTCCAGGGTGACCCAGGGGTGACCTTTCTCAGAGGAAGGGTTGGGTGCCATTTTCAGAATAAAAGAGGATAGGCTATGTGGGGAAGAAAGGGAAAAATGTGTATTTACCATGGTCATGACTATACTTCAGGGATTTTAGACTGCTTCTAAGGATACTAGATAATTTATTTACATTTCAGGGGATATCACTAAGCCTTACTTAAAACTAGGAGGAGAAATTGCCCTGGTGAGGTGTGGCTAATGATGAATGCAGCATGGTGGGGGAACAGGAGGAGAAATTGCAGGGGTGAGGTGTGGTTAATGATGAATGCAGCATGGTGGGGGACATCTTTTCTGCTGCGCAGCTTTGATGAGCGGAACATGCTGTAGACTCCGGGGTTTCACAGAATGTTGGAAAGAAGTCCCGTCCTCACATTTATCTAATGATGCGCGTACTAGACGAGCTGGCAGGGCGTGGAGGTCTCTGGAAGCCCTGCACCCGCAGGGCACGTGCCCGCCTCTGTGGCGGTGGAGGCCTGCCATTCCCGCAGTGTGTGGGGCTGGTGGGTCTGCTCTGCGGCAGGAGGGCGCTGCATGCCTGGGAGCATCTTCTTCTCCGCGGGTTGAAAAGTATGAAAGGAGGGCAGAAAAGCAGGAAGCAAGGAAAAGGATGCCGCAGAGACGGAGGGAGAGGAAAGGAAAGAAGGGAGATGAGTTGGGTGATGGAGGAGACACCGGGAGGGGTGGCAGGAGAGTGGCCCAGAGCCCGGTGAGGAGGGGACAGGACAGGGAGGGCTCTGGTGGAGGGTCCCCGCGGTGGGGCCTCCCTTGGCCGGTGACAGGTCTGTGCGGAACTCCGCGAGGTCCCGCACGGAGCCACACTCGCCTCCCACCTCACTGCCCACGGTCCTTTCTGTGGCTCAGGCTTCCAGGATCGATTTACAGCTCATGAGGGTCTGCTAGACCGATCGCGTGGGGCAGTCCAGCTCGATGAAGGGAAGTCAGACATGAAAACAAAGTCTTTGAGGCTGCAATTCATTGGGAAATAGGAGTTTGTAAAACATTTGTTTTTTAAAACACAGCAGTGTGGGCAGGCCTCTGGGTGGATGAGCGACGCCCTGGGCCACGCTCTGCCCCAGGGTGGCGGCAGGAATTGCTGGTGAATGACCATCCCCACGGCCCTTCCCCTCAGGGCGCCTGATGCCTCCTACTGGCTGCGAAAGGCCACTGTGCAAGGGCCTTCTTTCTTACAGTAGAACAGTGGTTCTCAACCTTCCTAATGCCGCGACCCTTTCATACAGCTCCTCATGTTGTGGTGACCCCCAACCATAAAATCATTTTCGTTGCTACTTCATAACTGTAGTTTTGCTACTGTTATGAATCGTCATGTAAATATCTGTTATGTAGGATGTATTTTCATTGTTACAAATTGAACATAATTAAGCATAGTGATTAATCATAAAAACAATAGATGGTTATATATGTGTTTTCCGATGGTCTTAGGCGACCCCTGTGAAAGGGTCGTTCGACCCCCAAAGGGGTCGCGACCCACAGGTTGAGAACCGCGGCAGTAGAAGCAGGGCCACATCACTCAGCCTTAGTGTCACTCAGGAAATGGAGCCGGATAGCGCACATGGTGGCAACTCCAGCGAGAAGGGGAGCCGGTGGGATGCAGTTATTCACCTGGGCAGCTCTGGGCCACAGAGGCTGTCGGAGTGAGCAGGCGGCTGGGAATGGCTTTTGGACTTGCCCCAGCCTTGGGACTTGATTTGAGTGAGTGCCCGCAGCAGGGTCCCTTCGACGTCGGCCCTCACCATCTCACACTTCACAGAGTCAGGGAAAGAACTGGCAGGAAGCACATCGCCCTGTTTTTGCTGCGTTGCTACATCGTTCTATCCAGTGCATCACCTTCCCCTTTCATTGTGCACAGCCAGAGGGGACTTGCTTGGAAACACCGCTGCGCAGTCCTGCCTCTCGCCCCGACTGCAGAGAAGGAGGCCTGCAGAGTGTGTGAGGAAATTAGAGAACGGGAGGGGGACAGGGTTTCGTCAGCACCCAGGTCTTTATTCACCACCAACGCGCGTTCCTCGGTTCCCCACCGCCTTGCCTTTCCGCGACCTGCAGGTGATCCCAGAGAAACCGTCCGCAATAACCCTCCCAGGCTCCCACCTGGCTCTAGTCATTCTCTCATTTCCCGCTGAGTTTAAAATGAAATGTGCTGTCAGGGAAGCAAACAAAGAGGCTTGCGCTCTCTTTCTCTGCCACGTTTATTTATTGTATTCTATTAAAAAATTGAATCCTCCCGTGGGCTTAATATTCAACGGTTATTATGGACCATAACTGTCATTTTCAATTCTGAGGCGTTCGATGCAAATAGACTCTCTAGAAAAGAGACGTATTGTGTTTTACGCGCCAGAACTGCACGCGGAATCAGGGAGGGCTCTGCTACCTGCCGGGCTTGGACTTCCAAGGTGCCAGGAGCACAGGTGGGCACGCACCGCCTTGTCTCAGATGCTGGGCTCCGTGCCCGTCACCTCCGGGGCTGGGCTGACTTTGCAGGCAGCTGCGAGGCAATGCTGACGCTTCATCGGCTTCCCCAGGTGCTCTCCTCCCAAATTACCTTTGGCTCAAAAGTCTCACCTGAGGCGTTTGCCCATTAGGATGTTGCCTGTTTTATGTCATTCTGCAGCCTGTCATTAATAGAGGTTTCAGATCCTTTTGTGTGAAAGCCCAGTCCCATGTGGCTCAGGGTTCAGGATCTGGAGAAGGGCCGCACGCAAATGAAAGAGACGAGACAAGAAATAATAATTTGGAAATATTGGGGGCCAGGCGGGCAAGCCCAGTGCAGGAGAAAAGACTTCCCCTGGTGCCCAGGCCTTGCCAACCTTTTATTCAATTTTGGATACGCATCTAGCTCTTAGGCAGGTAATTGTGGTAACAGACAGACTATCTTAAAGGTCAGTTAATATTAGAAAGATTTACTCTGAAATTATTTGGTCAGGAAATAGCTTGAGCCCCCATTGTCTGGACTAGACAGTCGGTGCATAGCTCTGGCCCTTGCCAGGGCTCAAGGTTCACCAGCGTTTCGGGATCCTTGTTTACACTTCTCTGCTAGTGAAGACAATGGGCGGCTTCCCACACTTTTGTATTTAGAGCAACTGGCATATGTGATGCCGAGACCGTGGGTGAGTGATCACTGCAACGTCCCTGTGACTGCAGCTGCCCAGCGACCTCAGACTGGAGTCGCTGACTAACCAACCGCCTAGCGGAGCACAGCCTGCAGTGCAGAATCAAGAGCGATACATGTGTTGGGCTTTTGTGTTGGGGTGTGGAGTTAGTGTTGCTTGAGTTTGTTTTGTAGCAGTGGGTAAGTAATAGGAGGATATGCGGTGTTGTCTCTTTCATTGCCACAGTGCTTTCCCTACACAGTTGAGCCCTTTAATTCTGAGAGCTTTGGTTCATGTCCTTCGGGGTCCCATGGGCACCATTTCTATTGATACATATTGGTACTGCTACAACGGGGCTGTTTTTTTCTTCCACGTGATGCAGCATCAAAGTCAATAATGAGGAGACATTGCACGAGTGGCGTTAAGCGATGGCAGTGTTGGGGAAGGTGGCCTCGTTGAGTTGTGCACATCTGGAGAAATCATCCGGACAGCCTCCTAAAAGCCTTTTTATTTGATGAACCACTTCCTTTCTGTTGCTACACATCTCACCATGGACTTTTTAAAACATATATATTTTTATTGATTCCAGAGAGGAAGGGAGAAGGAGAGAGAAATAGAAACATCAATGATGAGAGAGAATCATGGATCAGCTGCCTCCTGCACGCCCCCTACTGGGGATTGAGCCCACAATCCGGGCCTGTGCCCTGACCGGAATCTAACCTTGACCTCCTGGTTCATAGGCCCCGTGGGCCAGGCTCACCGTGAACTTTTCTCCCAGTCAGGAGGACACATCAGAGAGAAGGGGGGTTTCCTCTGGGCGCTGGAGAAGGACTCCCCGTGGACAGAAAGCCCTGTTCGGTTTGATGAGGAAGTTAAGGCTTTGACAGTGTATACATGCATCCATGCAGCTTGTACTGCAAACAGCAATCTGTCTTGTTCTTATGTAGAAATGTTTGTTTATATAATGTTTACATGTCATGAATTATACAGGATCTGTTTCTGGTCACGATTAATGTGAACTATTAACTTGAGCAGCTATTTCACTATCTGTGTTGTTAGCAAGAAAGCACCACACACGTGTTTAACGGCAGTGCTCGACCGCGTGTAGGTTTTAGCCTTCCAGTCGAGCGATCTCAATTAAAGGGCTGCTTAGCCATGAAAGACCTTGCCCAGGAAGAAAGCAGACTTGGAATACATTTTTCATAACAGGATCTAAAAGTAAGATGCTTTTCCCCTTTAAAAAACAACAACAAGTGCTTTGTTTTTACTCTAAAGCAGTGGTTCTCAACCTTCTGGCCCTTTAAATACAGTTCCTCATGTTGTGACCCAACCATAAAATAATTTTCGTTGCTACTTCATAACTGTCATGTTGCTACTGTTATGAATTGTAGTGTAAATATCTGATATGCAGGATGGTCTTAGGCCACCCCTGTGAAAGGGTCGTTCCACCGCCAAAGGGGTCGCGACCCACAGGTTGAGAACCGCTGCTCTAAAGCATTGTGTATTGATTGGAAAATCTAGAAAAGTACACAAAATAAAAGTAATCTTGATCACCTTCCAGAATTAGTTATTTTAAAGATATTATAGTTCAAATAAAAAGTATTGAATGATCCCTGTGTTCCAGATACCATAGAACAATATTCACTTTAAATATAACAACTTCCTGTCCCACAGCCCTGTGGTGAGGGTGCTGTTACTGAGCCATGTCTCAGATGAAGAAGTGGAGCCGAAGCATTAATTTGTTGACGACTCTGCAGATTTAAGCCAAGGTTTTCGACGTCAAAGTTTGCATTTTGAAACCATTATCAAGTCTTCTCATCCTTTTCTGCACAATATTCTTCCCTCCTTTAGCTTTTTCCTTCTCCAAATTGGATGACAGCAATTATTTTTTTATTGCTCACATTTTAACCTGATTTATTTTGAGAAACATATCCACTTATCCTTAAATATTTTCTGCAATGTGGTTTTCTCCCGAAAGTGTTTTTTTTAAATCTTTATTGTTGAAAGTATTTCATTTGTCCTCCTTCTTCCCCCATTGACCTTCCTCTCCAGCCTGCCCCTGCCCAGGCCCTCCCCACCCTCCTGTCTGTGTCCATGGGTTATGCATATATGCATACAAGTTGTTTGGTTAATTTCTTCTCAGCGAGCCACCCACCCACCCCCGCCTTCCCTCTGAGGTTGGACAGTCTGTTCCATGCTTCTATGTCTCTGGGTCTATTTTGTTCATCAGTTTAGTTTGTTCTTTAGAATGGCTTTACTACCCATAGATCATATGGTTTCACCATTGCTAATTTAATCTGTTTCCCATTATTGCTATTTAGGTTGGCTCAACCATTTGCCTATTATACATGTTATATGATGAACATCTTTGCACATATTTTTTATTATTTCCTTAGGATAACTTTCTAAATAGGACATTTCCAGCTCTAAGGAGAGCCCATTTTAAAGGCTTTAAGATACATTTAAGCACATTACCTTTTAAATAGTTTATACGGATTTTTATTTGTACAGCAATACATGAGAGTGGCCGTAAACCTCCACAGTACACAGGAAATACAATTAAAGATGAGGAGGATGAAAAATCAGCAACTCACTGTACTTTCAATTTAAATGAATAGGGTAGATGTCCATTGAAAATCTTTATTAACATAGCTTGAAAGGCTTGCTTTTCAAAGAAAAATTAAGAAATTTATTATCTATAAAAATACAACTTATTTTTATGTGAATAAAATTTCCTGCAGAAATGTCAAAAGGAGGAAGAGAACCATAAGTCTGTAACTAAGGGGATGAGATTCGAACAAAGTTTATTTATTTTATTTTTTTAAAGAGGGAACAGGGGCTTTATTGTGAATTCTTGTTAACTTTGTTGAGTCTGATGATAGTACTGTGACTATGTTAAAGTCATTATTTATTAAAAATACATAATAAAGCTGTAATAAATGAAAGTATTAACACAGAGCTAAAGCCGTAAGGTACAGGAGGTGGGACATGCTGGGTGTGACCTGTTAGAGCCAGCGTTTGGCCTCAAATTCTGCTCCCTCCAGTTTTTCTTTCTGTGTATTTTTAATTGCTGATAGCATTACAGATGTCTCCCGTTACCCCTCTAATTCCCCTCTACCCAGCCTCTACCCACCCCCTTCCCCGGGTCTACACCACCTGAATAAAGCTTATTCCCTAAGAAAAGCTCTTAAACCCTCTGAAGAAATGTGATTAGATCCCCACGTGGGTTTTCAGGGGTGAAGAGTCCCCGTGGGAAGTGCAGTGCATAGGAGTTGGAATTGAGGGGACTTTCAAGGGCGAAGGGATGAATGGGTGAGAGTAGGAATGAGTTTTACAGCTTCAAGGCTGCCTCGGCGAAGGGATCCTTGTTCTCTGCTGCCCTCTAAGCTGGACGAGTGAAGCATCTGTTTCTGTTCCAGCTCAGGTGGGACCTGCCCGGGTCCCCCCAGGTGGGCAGATGGAGGCTGCGGGCTGTCTGGTCGGTGGGGGTGACCCGGCCAGGACAGAGCCTGGAGTGACTCTGGGAAGATGCGCTCCTAATGGGAAGCTGGTGACAAGGCCAGGTGCTCCGTGGGGAGCCCTGGGAGCTGGAGCAGGTGTGAGGAGCCCATTATTCCACACTTATTCTTGAAGAGCCAGATGTACCTGAGACTTAATAAGCATAAATTTCCCACAGTGCCCTGTGGTTTGAATTTCTCCTCCCGGTACTCCAGTGTAATGTGTGCGTGACTAGGTTTTAATCACCTCGCAGGTTGAATAATTTTTGAATTAGGTGGGTGGTCATTGTAAGGGGTCAGGGTTAAGGGGCCAGGGCGATGAGCAGCGTTGACGGAGAGGAGTGCTCCGTTCCCAGCTCAGAGCTACGTGCAGACTGGGTGCAGCCCAGCCCCTCTGATCGCGCTCTCCTGGGGAAGCCACGCCGAGAATTCCAGAAGCCACGCCAACAGCGGAGACCGAGAACAGCAAGCGAAGGGAGATGGTGTTTTAGGCCATTCTCTCCGCAAGCCTTCAGAAGCGTGGCATCTGATAATGAGAATGTTTCTGTAATCAGAGGATACACTTTCTGCAGGCGGGAAGTTTGAAACAAATAGTACTGTTTCAGTTTCTCCTCTTACTGTAACTCAGAGCCTCCACCCCCACCCCTCCCGGCCACTGCAAGCATTTCTCTAAGATAATGGCTCTTCAAAAGGAGGCTGAGGGCTACTCTCGGTTCCTCACGGCAGCCCTTGGCAACCAGCTCCTTGAAAAGCACACAATTTAAGTGAAACATCTTGGATTGTATCTAGGCAGGGCGGGGGTGCTCTTTATATGTGAACAGTTGGAAGAATTGCTCCCAGAGAAGTGAGGTTCAAACCAGCTTGCGCCAGTAGACTGTGTAGCAAATTGTAGGCTGTGAACTTTAAATATATATTGATTTCAGAGAGAGGAAGGGAAAGGGAAAGAGAGAGAAACATCAATGATGAGAGAATCATTGATCTGCTGCCTCCTCCACGCCCCTCACTGGGGATCCAGCCTGCAACCGGGCATGTGCCCTTGACTGGAATTGAACCTGGGACCCTTCAGTCCGCAGGCCGACGCTCTATCCACTGAGCCAAACCAGCTAGGGTGGCTATGAACTTTTTTTTTTAATATATATTTTATTGATTTTTTACAGAGAGGAAGGGAGAGAGATAGAGAGTTAGAAACATCGATGAGAGAGAAACATCGACCAGCTGCCTCCTGCACATCTCCCACTGGGGACGTGCCCGCAACCCAGGCACATGCCCTCGACCGGAATCGAACCTGGGACCTTTCAGTCCGCAGGCCGACACTCTATCCACTGAGCCAAACCAGCTAGGGTGGCTATGAACTTTTTAATTAAAAAAAGGATAAGAGAAATGATTAATATGAAATTTATAGAGAGTCAAAACTAGTGGAATAATATCACTTACTGATTGATAACTGGGCTAAATCTTACAAGGTAAAACATCCATTATGTCTCTGTTTTATTCTCTAGGGGAGTTTCATTTTTCTAAACCAAGGCATAAATTCCCCCCAGACTGCCCAATGATTTCAACTTAGACACAGCTGAGAATTTAGGGTACCCCAACAATAATGTTTGTTTGTAGGAGGAATAAGCCTTCAGCAAAATCTCTGATTGGAGATAGCATGGAGCCCAGCTTTTGTTTGCACTGTTTCAGAAGCAGGCTTCATATCTATTTCTAGCTTTAGCATAACTTATTAATATCTGTTGAAATCTCCTGACTTTCTTAGAGTGAACAATATAATACTAGGTCAGAGCAAAGCATACAGTCACTTTCTTTTTATATAACTTAAATTTTTCCCCCCAAAAGGAAGAAAATGAAAATCATTTTCTCATCAACTGAAGATCAGAAGTTAGATTTTTAAAAGTTTTATTTATTTATTTACTAGAGTCCTGGTGCTTGACATTTGTGTACTTGGGTGGGGGGGGGGGGGTGTGTCCCTTAGCCCAGCCTATGCCCTCTCGCAGTCCGGGGGCCCTCAGGGGATGTCCGACTGACAGCTTAGGCCTGCTCCCTGCATGGGAGCCTAAACCATGAGTCGCATATCCTTAGCGCTGCTGCCGCCACCACTGCTGCGCTCTCCAGCTGTGAGCCTGGCTTCTGGCTGAGCGGCGCTCCCCCCTGTGGGAGTGCACTGACCACCAGGGGGCAGCTCCTGTGTTGAATGTCTGCCCCCTGGTGGTCAGTGTGCATCGTAGCGACCGGTAGTTCTGCTGTTTGGTCAATTTCCATATTAGCCTTTTATTATGTAAGATTAGAATATATTTTTATTGATTTCAGAGAGGAAGAGAGAGGGATAGAAAGATAGAAACATGAAAAAAAAAGAAACATTAACGATGAGAGAGAATCATTGATCAGCTGCCTCCTGCATGCCCCCCACTGGGGATGGAGCCTGCAACCTGGGCATGTGCCTTGACTGGGAATTGAACCCTGACCTCCTGGTTCATAGGTTGATGCTCAACCGTGTGGGGCTCGGCTACAGTGTCTTGGCCAGGTTCAAGCCTCGGACTAATGAAAGGACAGGGTCTTCTCGTTGCCATGTGCAAGTCCCAGCTAGAGGGCGGGGCCCTCCCAGCAATCATAGCCAACGGCTGTGGTTGTAAGCTTGAACCTATGGTCCAAACACGTGGCCCCATGTGCCTTGTGCTAGAGTTCAGGTGCATGTAGTTGAGTGGGGATGAAACTCACGAGAATGCTGTAAACAACTTGATCACGCCCCTACTTGGCCTCGTGGCATCTACTATAAAGTAAAGACACGGCTTATGGGCGCCGGCGCTGTCTCCTCATCAGGGAGCAGCGTCCCACCGAGACCTAGATTTCATTCTCTTGTCTGTCTTTTCTCAATCCTTTCATCCCCCCACTCAGGATCACCTTTGGCCGTAACACAACCGAGTTAGGTTTCTGCCCTGAGTGTTGCACAGTGGAAGCAGAGGAGTAGATTTCGAGGACGAAGTCATGGAGAAAAGAGGGCAGAGCCTCTGTCAGCCTGGGTTTGTTCTTTGTTGGTAATTCCCGTGATTTTGTCTTTTTCCAGTCACTCCTGGGAATCCCTTTGACCATGAGCAGGAACATTCAACTCAGTCTTGCATTTTGAAATACAGGTAGAAACTCCGAGATTCAATACTCCCTGAGCTTTGTAACTTCCAAACTTTATTATGTAAGTGGTTGTAGTTTTGATGTCATCTCTGGGATCTAGGAAGTAAAGTGTTGACAGCACAACAGGAGAGTCAGGGCTCTGTGCTTACATTGGTCCCCGAAGTGTATGCTTGTCGATTTAGATGCTTGTTTATGACGCCTTTGATTTGAGAAGATTGCTTGCTCTGTTGGAAGCATAAACTGCCATTCCCACACAAGGAAGCAAGATGTACAATTTCTAAGTAATAACATGGTTTACTCATTTTTCTAAAATGGCACCATCCAAATGATGTCTTCTTAATTCTGCCTGTAAGTTTTTCATTTTGAAGTTAGCACATTCTCTTCTCAAAAGTTGGCTTAGAAAACTCAGGAAATGAAGTGCTTTTTCTTTTTGAATTGTGTAATTGAAGTGCAAAGAAGTGTAGGTTTATGGTGCTGTAGACTAGTTTTCCAATTCAAGAAAGCTTTCTTCATGATACGTGTTAGTCGTATTCACTTGTTCATATTCATAAGTGAACAGTAAAGAAGACATTCTGTTGTGATTCATTTTATTTCATCATGGATAGTAAGAAAGCCCTGCTCAACTTCATTCCCAGTCCTTAAATGGCCTAACTTGATGCGAAACCAAAAAGTTTTCTGACTAGACGTATCCGGGATGTGTTTTCATGGAAAGGGACGTATACGTTGTTTGGATAAGGTACACTGCTGACAGACCATCTTATTTAAGGTGCTTTTCAAGGACCTTTCCTCTTCCAGACTTTACAGTTTATCAGGACTGTTTCCCAGCCACTCTCCTGGGCGCACAGAGACGGGTAAGACGTGATTTCTGCCTGTGCTGAGTGAAGGAGTCGTGTGTAGGCGGATTCCCATGAGCAGGTTTCCAGGACTGTCATTGGCCTTCACTAGCCTTGCTAGGGGGCATGGGTGGCGGGGGTTAGGGGGGAGGGGAGGGTTCAGTTCACCTTGTGGAGGAGAGGAAGGGCAAGAGACAACTCTGCTGTTTCCTTTATAAAAATTCAACATGTCTTCCAGGTGCTGACTGATGAGCCATTGGGATATGGGTAGTATTTGCAATTGAGAATATTGATGAGATTTTCTAGGAAAAGAATTCAAAAGACAGAGATGAATGAACTAAAGGTAGAAAATTCTGGGGCAAGAAAGCAACCTTCATAGGACAATGGTTGAGGAAGAGTCATCTAAAACTATGAGTTTAGCACTCTGGACTGCAACTTATTAGGTTATAAAATCAATATAGTGGATGTGAAATTAATACAGTTGCTTATAGACAGAATTTTAAAAACACAGAGAACAGGAAATATTGGTGTGTAGGTAGTAGAGGTCATTATTGTTTTGTGAAAGAAGTTATGAATAAAAAACAACCCTTTAGCTTTGTGACTGGTTAGCTATGAAGTAAAAATAATAACCATGATTTTAAGCTGGTTGACTGGGAAGATGGTATATAGAATGTGAAAAAATAAGGAAGAAAACTTTTATTTTTTGGTAGGAAATTGAAAATTTTATTTTTAAAATATATTTTTATTGATTTCAGAGAGAAAGGGAGAGAGCGAGACATCAAAGATGAGAATCATTGATTGGCCACCTCCTGCACACCCCCTACGAGGGATTGAGCCTGCAACCCAGGGAAATTGAACTGTGACCTCCTGGTTCCTAGGTTGACGCTCAACCATTGAGCCACACTGGCCAGGTGGGAAAATCTTACCCGATTGCATTGAATTTTATTTCACAGTCAAGTGAAACGATTAGCAGGGATTACCAACTGAAGATGGAGATGTTTAGGCGTCACCCGTAAGGGAGTTGTAGAAGCCCTGGGTCTGCCTGAGCTATCCCAGGATAACTGGTAGGTGTGGACACGGAAAGCCCGGGGAGTCAAAAACAAGGTCATGATACCCCCCCCCCCCGAATTTCCAGTGGTGCCCACATCTGCTTTGTAGAAACTCGACAGCTGATTCCAGGTATCTTTAAGGACAGAGACGGGCACTCTGTCCAGGGACTGGCCGTGGTCTGGCGCCCACTGTCTTCCTGGCGTCCATCCTGGTGCTCTGGTTGTGTCATCCTCTCCCGCTGCCACCATTGGCGAAGGGGGAGCCTCGGTTGAGGTTTGGCCCCTCCCCCCACAGAAATGGATGCTCCCCCTCATGACGTCTAAGAGCCCCGAAGCCTCTGGTGGACAAGCTCAGCTGGCGTGTCTGTGTCTTCTGCTCCCTCCCCTTGTTCCGGGGCCTCTTCGGGCCCATTTGCGATCATTCTTTTCCAGGTGCCACAGTGCCACCACCGCTGTGGGCTTCGCTCCTCCCTGTCTTCTCTTGGGAGGGTGACTCGCTTCTTCCTCCTGCCTCCTCAGTCCTCCCGCAGGCGTTCCACGCCTCTTTCCTGGAGTTAGGAGACATTTGAACACCCACATTTTCCCTTTCCATTTTCTCCTGGTTCCCCCGTGACGAACCCCGGTGGCCTTCCGGAAACTCATCATTCGCAGTTGTGTTAGAGCAGCACTTTGCTGAAAGCGACTGAGTTGGAGATGTGTTATTGCACTGCACAGAGCTAAGACGTGCAGGAGCCATGGAGATGGAGAAACTCGCATGACGGATGTGTCTCTCTCCCTGTTTGCAGCCCTCGTTGAATCCTGGAGGGAGCCAGTCGTCTGACGTGGTGCTTCTGAACCACTGGAAAGTGAGGAACTTTGAAGTCCAACGTGGTGACATTGTGTCATTGGTGTAAGTAGCCCAGGAACGTACTGTGTGTGTTCATACATGACAGCCTCCTTGAACTGGGAATCTGCCGCTAATACCATATCGCCAACTATTAAATTAATAGGTACATTTAAAATGTGATGCGTTTTAAAAAATCAATTTTGAAATGTAACAATGCTATATAAAAGGGGTTTTCTTTTACATTTAAAATGTATCCACTGGTTGACCTACTTGGATTTGGTAAAATGCGTTTAATGAAGTGTTGATTGGAAGTTATTATATTGAAGACTTAGAGTGTATATGTTTGGAATTAGTTTGAATTATTTAGAAATTTTGCATCTTGGAGGCAACCTCTGATGCTCATGTTTTATGCATTTGTGTAGGGACAGGATATTCCTAGGATCATTGTGATGTGAAATCCAGTGGCCTCTCTGAGTGATTTAACTGGAAAAAGGAGGTTTCGGAGGCTGGCAGGCTGGAGGCTTTTGCTTGGGACCAAAAGGTGGCGCTGTTTCCCTGTGAAAGTAGGAGAACTGGTCAGGAACAGGCATTGCACTCCCGTCCTGGGAAGAGAAGGAGTGCCAGCTGTGTGTGATCCACAGTGATATCGTACCCGCCCAGCACATGCCTGGCGGGCTGAGAGTCGAGATTTTTCTGTTTGTTTGTTTTAAAGGGAATTCTCGCCGAGAAGCCTGCGACAGAACCTGCCTTATTTCTTCTGGCTTCAGCCACTTGTAGAAATGGCTTAGTGTGGTTCCCTGCGATGCCAGCTGGTGCACTGGGGTAGCAGTTGATGGAGCCCTTCTTGTCATTTATGTTAACAACAGTCCAATCCCACCGCTGGGTGCAGGCCTCCATTTTGTGTTTCTGATTCTCGAATTGGGAGGCCCGATTCTCGGCGGGCATGATTTATAACTGTTCGGTGAAAGCAAAACCGGCATCGACTTGTTCACACTCCCCTCCGGCTGGTGCCTTGTGGAAACAGGTATCGTGTACGTGTGGCTCAGGGAGTCTGTTGGGCCAGGATTCGCGTGAAGGTACACGCACTGGACCTGGTGAGGGACTCATGGGATGAATACACTAGAGTGTGTTCTGGATGGCAGGCTCCCCGCACCCCGCACCCCCCCCCCCCATGGGGATTGGAAGCTCCCCGTGTCCTTGAGCGCTTGCTGCAACACGCACCTCCCCTCGGAGCAGGCGGGGGTCTGCCCTTCAGGGCCCTGGCTTTGCGACCTCGCTGGCGTCCTTCCCCGGCGGGTTAGCCTGGCCCAGCTCATGGTTCTCGTGCCTCTGGTTGGGCAAGGCCACATCCTCACTCAGTTGGGGATGGAGAGGACGCCGCCGAGTGAGGGAGGTCACTGTCCGCAGACAGTTGTCATTGTTTTTTTCCTTTAGAAACTTGCTGACTGTCTCTAAGCAAGTGAATCTGAACAGGTGATTGGGGGGAAAAATGGCTCCTTGAAGTTCAGGGTTGCAAGGCTCATAAAATTATCCTGGCTTATCATAGACTGCTGAGGGGCAGGAAAAATGAGACTGCTCTTCTGTGTAAACAGTAAAGCGATTGATATTTATTATATAAATTAATTTCAAGCACAGTACATTCCAACTGATGTTGATGTGATAAACTAGCTACTGTGGTTGAACTGTATTCTTAATGAGTTAATTATGTGCTATATCTGTCTTGTACAAATAACAGATTTTCCTTCGTAATGCTTGTTGCTAGCAGGAGCTACTTATAGAGAAGAATGCTTAGTTAAGGGCGTTATATTTAACAACAAATAATTAAATAGTGTTGCTTTCAACATTCTTTAGCATGATGTAATACTCTAAATGGTACCATTTAGCCCGGTCGGCGTGGCTCAGTGGTTGAGCGTTGACCTATGAACTGGGAGGTCACGGTTCAATTCCTGGTCAGGGCACATGCCCAGGTTGCGGGCTTGATCCCCAGTGTGGGGCATGTGGGAGGTAGCTGATGGATGATTCTCTCTCATCATTGATGTTTCTCTCTCTCCCCCTCTCCATTTCTCTCTGAGATCAATAAAAATACATTTTAAAGATACCATTTAAAGTATCAAGTTTTGTGAGCAAAAGTGCTTTCTAAACATGTCTTTATATGTTCACATATTTTAGGGACTGCTTCATTTGAAAAGATTGACATTGGTTTGATTAATGTTCATAATATACATTTAATTCATGTCAGAAAACACTGACTATTTGCTTTATCTACACGTGTGTATATGTAATATACATATTTAAACACATGTTTTTAAACAAAAATATATTTACATATTGTTTTTAACCTATTTTCACTTTATACTATATAATGAACATTAATATTC
>NW_005871066.1:222451-223763 GCF_000147115.1 Myotis lucifugus
TCAGGTGAGTCTTACGTGTGTGGCGCCCTCAGTGAATGTCAGTGTGACCTCTGAGTGAGGGTCTGCCTGTCGCCGGGTTATGCAACAAGTAGCCTGTCCTAATATGGGTCCTCGAGGCTTCTCGTCAGTGGAAATAAACAATTATCCAGAAAACAGTCTTCCCGCACCTCCTCAGAGAGAAATGTTTCCTGAGCTCAAAGCTCTGATCATGTGAATGAGTGTGTGTGAGTGTGTGCACGCACGTGTGTGGTGTGTGTGTGTGGTGTGTGTGTGTGTATGGTGAGTGTGTGTGGGGGCGTGAGTGTACCTCAAAGCCATTTTATACAGTGACAGTAATCGCTTCTTGTTCATTATGGTTATTGTAGCTGACATGTGCTGGTAAGCCAAGTAAGCAATTTTTAAAAATAAAGTTGTTGTTTCTTTTTACCTTGAAAAGAAGGCTTATGGCTTGCAATGATTAAGGAGGGTTTCTTTTCCCAGGTCTTCTTGCCAGCTTCTTGCCTTTTCCTAAAAAGGTGCTAAATCTCATGGTTTTCCTGTCCTGTTCCAGCCACATCTGGGCTCCCCCACTCTTTCCCTTGCAGTGAAGCGGAAGGGGACTCAGGCCTTGTGGGATGCAGGCACCGCGCAGGGCTGTTTCTCTGGCTGAAGGAGGGCCGGGTGGGAGCCTTTAGACGCCGGAGCGGTGAGGGCAGCGCCTGGCGTGCAGGGGCTCCCACGGATCAGGAGCACCGAGGAGGGATGGATGGGAGCCAGAATCTTGCCTGACAGCAAAGCCATCAACAATGAGTCGTAAGGAAATAAAACTCCCGAGGATTTGACATGTTCTGCCCAGTGGGGTCAGGGACCCCGGTGGAGCGGGCGCACGGGTCCCGCTGGCCTCTCAGCGCTTGGTCGCTTAGGGAGCAGGAGTCACACAGCTGGCTGCTGTTTAGGTTCCTCGCAGCCACTGTGTTGGGCAGCCAGGGCCACATAAAAGGATTGAGGCTGGACTCGCTTAACGCGCAGGCAAGGGAAAAACGTCAGAGGAACTTCATAACAGCAGCGAACGCTCTTAGAACACTTCCTGTGGCAGGTATCGGCCTCAGCACTTTTATATAGAATAAGTAATCCAGTTCTAAAGTGGATGTGGGCAGCTTGATGTATATCTGCGTAGCAGCCTATGACGTGTATACCATCATGTTTGTGCCCATTTGTTAGTTTGTAGAAGGGCTCAGCTCACGTTCTAGTGAGTGGGAGGAAGGCAGGAGTGGTTTTGAGGCCTCTTCCCGCACGGCTTCTCCAGACGAGCGTGTGAAACCCTATTTTGAAA
>NW_005871066.1:224232-246365 GCF_000147115.1 Myotis lucifugus
CTGTGAACTGAAGGGTCCCAGGTTCGATTCTGGTCAAGGGCACATACTTCTGTTGCAGGTTCCCGGGCCCTGGTCATGGTGCATGGTGCAGGAGGCAACCAATCAATGTGTCTCGCTCACATCGATGTTTCTCTCTGTCTCTCCCTCTCCCTTACACTCTCTCTAAAAATCAGTGGGAAAATATCCTTAGGTGAGGATTAACAAAATAAAATAAAATAAAATAAGAATTTCAACAGCGTAATGACAACTCCACCTGTTTCCATATCAGTACACAGTCCGAGGGCATGTTGTGCAGCCCTGAGGTGCTGTGGCAATGCCGCTTCCAGTCTTTGCTAAACACCATCATTATGCTGAGCATTGCTTTGCAAACAGCAATCCGGTCTCTGCCCCTGTGGGCAGAGCATTGTTTTCCAGTTCTTGCTCTGAGGGGAACATGTTTGCCTGAGGAACAACAGAGCATCATAGCAGCAATTGCAAGTGTCCAGAATCAAGTGAAAACTCAGGAACATCTCAACAGAAAACATTTGCCGTAGGTTAGGGATGAGCCAAAGTCAACATATAAACAAAGATTTCAAAGCAAAGGGGCTTGAAAAACAAAGCCTCCACAATAAACCCTAAAGCTGAACACGGGAGCAGAAAGGATTACCGCTCTTTCGGGAAGCGATTTGGCAGTGTGCACCAAGAGCCTTAAGGAACTTTCATCTTTGTGAGGACGAGTACGCGTATACATTATTTTCCGAGATGCAGTCTGCATTTTAGTTTTGTTTGAACATATAAACATACACACTCTCTTTTCATCTGTAACCCCCGTCTAACTCCCTACACTCTATTATTTTGTCACAGATTCCAGGCATCTCATTGCCTTTTGATTTTGATTATTGTTTTTGATACATAGTAGTTTAATTTTGAGGAATCTATTCTAAGTAAAGAATCTTAAATACTGGAAAAATGTTGTGCCTGACATGTTTCTTCTAGAATTACTTGTAATGGTAAAACAACAACAACAACAACAACAAAAATGAAAGCAACTGCCCAGCACTTGGGCAGAACAGAAATTGTGGAATGTTCACCCAATGGGATGCTCTGTTAGAGGAAGGCCTGTGCAGAGTTTAAGGTAACACAAGCAAAAGCTTACGTCGATATGTTCAGTAATAAAAAATAATTTAAAAAGTGCATAGAATCAAACACTACCTCCCCCCTGCCCTTTCCTTTGGCAACCACCATACTGACTCATGGAGGAAAAAATTTTTTTGGAGGAAATACAGCAGAGAGGCAAAGGAGAAGAGACTGGAGAAGTAATTTTATTGGTTCCTTAAGGTAGGTTTTCTTTATTTGTAACAGCATAGTGCCGTCATAGGTTCTTCATTTGTTAAAATAGGAAGTATCTCATGGATATTATTGATGGTAATTATAATAACTATAAAAACTGATACATTTCTTTATTATTATTTTGAAATGACTTTTAATTTGAAAGATTAAGTGGAAGTAATTTACATTTTAATAGACATTTATTCATGCAAAGAAGATACACAAGGAAAATTTGCTTCCACAAAGCTTTATGCCAAACAAATAGTAAAAATATCCACATTTTATTTATCACTTACTGAAAAAATAATGGATATCTTGGAGATTGAAACAGTTAAGTGGCCTGAAAGCTGTAAAAGAAAAACGTGGGAAATTTAAGTCTTATATCTTTTAGACAAAAATACCTGGGTAGCATGGCTCTATTTAGAAACTCAGTGATGTCTGTGCTGTTTCTTAAATGGTCTAAAGGAGTGCTGAGCATTTTCCATACATCACAGAATTTTATAGATTTGCTGTAAGGGACAAATTAGTGGCATCTGGAGACTTTACAGTAAGTTTGTGGGAAGAACTAGGGCATCTGTAATGAGAAAAGTGTAGCTTTGCCATCTACAAAAAACAAGTGTGTTACAAGCTGGTCAAACAGAACAGCCTCCTGTACACCTGGCACGCTGCTGTGGCAGTTATGTCCGTGTGGTTCTCATTTAGCCTCAGCGCCTTCGGCAGTTTTAATGCACACATACGCCTTCTTCATCAGGCCGTGCGGTGGGGATATAGTTAAATTTCTGTTTCTGCCTTTGCATTCTTCTCCCACTGTAGTCTGGAAAAGCTAGGTTTCTATAATTTCCTCTTTTTCTTTCAACACACACACATGAAATACTAAATATTAAGAAGTAAAATTTAGCAAGAGATCTGATTGGTATCGTCAGTAAGGATTTAGAATAGCAGGTTTTTAAGTAGGAGACGACCTCAGTTCATCTACACTTCAGCTCGCTTTTGCACATGCAGAATTTAGGGCCCAGGAGAACTAAGTGTTCTGGTCGCCCTGGAAGCTGGCTAGCTGTCAGTATTGTGCATTTTTAGGAGTCTCTGCCCTCCCTAATTTTACAATATTAGTGCTAAAATGCAAGTGTAACCAGGTAGGGAATTACCACATTAATAATGATTAACTTATTGTGGCCGTGGTCGCAGTAACTGAGCAAGCCAGCTTTTGGGGACAAGTACCATTTGTCATGTGAGGGAAGAGAAAGGGAAGGCAAGCTCCCGGGCATGGGACATTAAGTCTGTGATTGCAAGAAATGTGTTGGACCCAGAGTCACAGGGCCAGGGATTCAATGTTGACAATGCCACTTCTGAACTGTGTGACTTTGGGCAAAGTCCTAAACTCTCCACGCTTAAGTTTCGTCAGGTATGGAATGGGAGCAATGGGTGGTTGTACTTAATTCAGAGGTTAATTATGAGAATCAAGGCTGTTGGGAGAAAGTTCAAGGTCAAGTTCATCAACCTGTATTGACTAGTGTTCTAGGCAATCCTGCAGACCCCAGCGACAAAGAGACCATTAAAACTTGTTTACTGTATTATGAAAGCCCAAACATTGAGAAATAAAATGTAGAGGAAACCTGATTGGGACCAGGGGTGAGTGTGTAGAGCAGTGATTCTCAACCTTCTCGCCCTTTAAATACAGTTCCTCATGTTGTGACCCAACCATAAAATAATTTTCGTTGCTACTTCATAACTGTAATGTTGCTACTGTTATGAATCATAATGTAAGTATCTGATATGCAGGATGGTCTTAGGCGACCCCTGTGAAAGGGTCGTTTGACCGCCACAGGGGTCGCGACCCACAGGTTGAGAACCGCTGGTTTAGAGGATTAGGTTTTTAATTCAGACAAAGGTGCCGAGTCTTCAGGACAGAACCTTGTTTCCTGTGTCTTCAGGGAGAGAACATCTGGCTGGAGAAACCATCCTTGAAGCGAAAAGCCTGATGATCTATGGGCTGAGATGGCTATTATACTGCCAGCCGTTTCACAAGCTGTTGAGACTGGATTGGAAATGGAAAAAGCGTGTCAGCAGTGCATCCGAGAGGAGGAGGAAGATGATTTCCTTAGGAGTGAGGGTGGGGATGGTTCTTTTGTATTTATTGCTACAAGCCAGCCCTCTGTGCCATCACATCTTGCTTTCTGTTAGAGACCAAACAGCCACTCAGAGAAAGACAAGTATCACAGGATCTCGCTCATCTGTGGAACCTAATGAACAAAATAAACTGATGAACAAAATAGGTCCAGAGGCACAGGACCATGGAACAGACTGAGGAACCTCAGAGGGAAGGCTGGCTGGGTGGGATGAGATCAACCAACAGACTTGAATGCATATGTGCATAACCTGTGGACACAGACAATAGGGTAGTGAAGGCCTGGGCAGGGGCGGGGAGGGGCTAGAATGGGGCAGTGGGAAGAAAAGGGGACATATGTAATACTTCCAACAATAAAGATAAAAAAATACTCTTTGGGTCAACAAGAGATTGAGTGACCTTGGTTCCATCTAGGACCCCCGCCTTTCATTTTTACCTCTGAAGGATTATTTGACTTCACTGAGATCTTGGCTCTTGGTTTTGCGATCCATACAGTCCTAGCAGTCTAGATGGATTATCCCAGCTACAAATATCTCAGCAAATGATGACCACCTCGTGATAGGGTTTCTCATGGTAAGCTATTTGCCACTTATTACATGTTTTGGTTTTCTGCATTTATAACTAGGGTATTTTATGGTTCATAAGATGTACATTTCCCCTCCCACATATTTGAAATTCAGGTGCATTTAAAAATAGATGGCTTCTTAAACTCTATTGGCCAGGCCCAGTAGGAGTTCGTTCATTCACTATGTTTTTGAGCACTTACTATGGGCCACGCACTATTCTAGGTCCTTAGGATGGGTCAGTGGACAAAACTGTGCAGATCTCTGCCCTTGTTAAGCTGACCTTCTTCCTAACAGGAAGGGACAGATATGCGGTGCAGTAAATGTGTGAATTACATAGTATTGTGTAAATGCTACAGAAGAGATGGGAGGAAGAAAGGGTGGCTTCTTGTCGTAGTAAACAGAGTCATATCCTGGCTTTGAATGGACGAGTGGTAGCCATCTGCTGTTCAGATTCCTTTCTCTCCCCTTAGAACTCTAGAGACTTGGGGTGGGGGCCACCCCACCTCCACCCCACCTCCACCCCACCTCCACCCCACCTCGAGAGATTAGTGGCAGAGAAACAGGAATTCAACAGTTGGGTATTTTTCAAGATTGCAATACAATTTAATAATAAAAACCTGTGCTGTAATTTTATCCTTTTTTATTCACCAATAGAAAATAATATATGTTGTAGGGAAATGGGCAACAAATTATCTGAGTTCAAAACCAGGGATAATTTTGTGGAAATAACTCTTACTTTTGGAGGATTTGGGCAGCATCTGAGTCTCATGTTGCATAGGAATTTTATGACAATTTTATGTACCTCTGGTTTGTTGAGGGAATTCTAAGTTTTATCTTCTTTTCAGAAAACCAGTATAAAGAATGCTACTTTGGCAAAACTGTACATATCTTGACAGCTCGTTAAAATAAATAGCTCCTGGTTTTCAATTTCAAATATGTAAAATACATCCTAATTGCCTTACTAAAGCTGATGTGTGTGTGTGTATATACACATACTAGAGGCCCAGTGCATGAAATTCATGCACTCAGGGAGGGGGGGTACCTCAGCCCGGCCTGCACCCTCTTGCAGTCTGGGAGCCTTCAGGGGATGTCTGACTGCCAGCTAGCCAGCAGTCAGACATCCTTAGTGCTGCCACGGAGGCAGGAGAGGCTCCCGCCACTGCCGCTGTGCTCGCCAGCCCTGGCTTCTGGCTGAGCGGAGCTCCCCCTGTGGGAGCACACTGACCATTCCTACATTGAGCATCTGTCCCTGGTGGTCAGTGTGCGTCATAGTGACTGGTCGGTCCACTGTTCCATCAATTTGCATATTAGCCTTTTATTATATAGGATATATATACACATATATATGTGTGTATATATATTTATATTCATGGTAGATTATACAAAATTATTGCTGATAAGAACCATGCAATAAGGCTCAGAATTAGACCATAAACCTGCATCTTGATTAATAGATAAATGTTGCTAAAAAGAGATACGTCTAAACTACCCCATGTGTCACTTAGTAGTGTAAGACCTGAGTGGTATCTCCCTCCCTCAGTCCCACAGCTCCTTAGTGACTAGATTGTTTGAAGTCTGCATGGAAAAATACCGTTAGTTTTATATTTCCTCTTATCTTCTGTTTAAACCTTCCTTTTACTAAAGTGCTTATTGATTTCTTATGCTACTAGTGATAGAACATGTAGGGCTTCTTTATAGACTAAGCTGCATTCAGGCATTTTAAAATATGATCTGATATGTCAATCACTGATTATGCTTTATTAAATCCTTCATGTACTGGTCTGTTTGATAGACTTTCTTTTTAAAAAATATTTTTATTGATTTTTAGACAGAGGGGAAGGGAGAGGGAGAGAGAGAAAAACATCAATGTGAGAGTCAAACTTCCATTGGGTTGCCTCCTGCAAACCTCCT
Source organism: Myotis lucifugus (assembly GCF_000147115.1). Lineage (NCBI taxonomy): Eukaryota > Metazoa > Chordata > Mammalia > Chiroptera > Vespertilionidae > Myotis > Myotis lucifugus. The sequence goes on from NW_005871066.1 coordinate 230,143, forward strand.
ACTGGGGCAGGAGCCGGCAACCCAGGCATATGCTTGGACTGGGGATCAAACCAGCAACCTTTTGGTGCATGGGATGATGCCCAACCAACCGAGCCATACTGGCCAGGGCTCGATTTTCTCCCTTTAATACTAAATCAGTTTGCCTGGTCTCCTCTCTCCTTTCTTTCCTACTTTGTTCCCTTATTCTTGCCCTCTCTTCAGTTACTCCTATTTTCCAGCCTCTACCCTTTCGGCCCTCCACAGAAAGAATCATCTCATTTGAGCTCTGAACTGCACCTGCAGATGCTCAGTGTCTCGGAGAGCGCGCTTGAATGCCCACTCTCCACTTGTGCTTTACAGTTTTCATCATCTCCGTCTTCACACTTCTGCTTCTTTATTATTCACCAGGCCCTCCAATGGTTTTGCTCCTCTGAAGGCTAAAGCGGCTTAAACTGATGTATGTATATAAGTGTTTACCTGTGTCTGTGCCATTTTTTTCATCTTCCTTCCAGGAAAGTGGGGGAATAAATTGGCAGGAAGGAGGAGAGAAGGTAGGGCATTTTCTCACCTGGGGGAGAGCCCTCACTGGAGCAGCTGTGTTTTTTTTGGTGACCAACCTGTTCTGTCTCAGAACAATGAGCTATGTCACAGCGTGAAAAAAATCCTCTAATTTCAAAGCGGATGTGAAACTGGGACGTTTCAGATGGTTATGTGAGGCCTGGGTTCCACTTTGACCTTCTCTCCATGTAGAGCCTTTCATCTGCTCTAGTGTTAAATGGTCGTTATGACCAGGTCCAGCCAGCTCAGTCTGGCTTCTCAATTCACAGGCCTCGCCGGCCAGCAGCAGTCAACCACAGGGGGAGACGGAATGTTAGGGCGCTTATCCTCCTGGCGTATCGTATCGTTTCAGGAGGCTGAGTTGTGGTGCGGTGTGATGTGCTTTGGAAGCTGCACCCAGTCCTTGTCTATTCCCACCGGCTTCATTTCGTTGGCTGTTGGCCATCAGCGGAGCTGGCTACACATGCAGAGCGCAGCCAGCACCTGGGCCTGCTCCAAGCAAGGCCGCTCCTGAAGGCGAGCGAGGCACCTGGGAGCCATCCTTACTCTGACCGCTGGTTTCAGGGTGATTTTGTCCACTGTCATGGCATTGATGGAAGTTTTTATTGGGAGCAGTGGATCATTACAGGGGTCAAAGCCAGTCTTCAGAAAGTCTAGAAAACCAGCCAACTGCAAATGATGAAGTTCTCAAATCTCACTCTCTAAAGCTACTTCCAGTGATTGAAACCCACTTTGAAAAGGCAAAAACCTGAACAAGTTTTTACCCATCACTTCCTGGTGAAAAGTGCTCCAGGGGTGTGTGTGTGTGTGTGTGTGTGTGTTTATGAGAGGGGGGGTCGGGGAGGGGCGCCGATTTGTGGTGCCCGATCTGCCAGTGGCTCCCCAGAAGGGACCATTCTCTGCGGTTTGTGCCTTCCTGTGATGAAAAACTCACACCACGTGCAGAGCCCGGCGCATGCATGCAGACGGGTTGCAGCACCATAGTGTGAAGATGGCCAGCATCTCTCTGGCATGCATGACGATGACTCATAGGTGGCTGCCTTGCTCGGTGGTGCAGGTGGGGGCTCGTGTAACTGCAGTGATGTGCGCTTCACGTACGTAAGACCCACACACTTGTGTGCAGCAACTCTGGGGGAATACGAGAGAAAACACTCCTTTACCCTAGGAGTCACTTCCAGTGGCCAGAGAGACAATAAAAAACCAAATAAAATAGAAATATGTCAGATAAAAGTAAGTGCTAGGTAATTAAAACAGTGAGATGTGATAATGGTTGCTTTAGACTAGGTGGTAGGAAGAAATAATAAAATCAAAAGACATGCTGATTAAAAAAATCTTTGATAAGTGGCACAATTAAAATTAAAATGTTTTTTTTAAGCATCTTTCCAGACTCTTAGTTTTATACTTCCATTGCTAAGGAAACTGAGTCTGGCCCGGTTCTTTGTTCTTACTCTGGATTTTTTTAAAGATCTATTTTGGTTGATTTTTATAAAAAGAATAAGTGTGTCTTTGTGCAGTGACTTAATGTTAAATTTTTTTAGTTTAATTTAGTGACAAGATCCTAAGTATAATAGTTAGGATTTTAAATAATTGGAATGACTTTATTTGGATTTTTACACAATGAGAATTTTTTTTTCCAGTATTCAGTGACATGTATAAGTGTAAGAAGAAAAGATTTGGAAAATAGCTCAGATCTGTCTTCATTAAAAATGCATCTTTAGTTTAGCTTTTCTAGTTTCTTTATGAAATATCATGATGAGCAATTTTGCTTTTGTGTTTCTTATGTTGTTTGGTTAATTAAAACTGTTTTTTTTATAGGGGATGGATTCTTTCCATCTTATTATCTATTTTTTTTTTTAAATAAAGCAGTTGCATGTGGCCACTTGGGTTTTATGTCCATCATTTTGACTGGCTTCAAAATAGAAGATCCAGTGGGTATGCCACAATTTATGTAATCATTCTTATTTTAATAATTTTTAGTTATTTCTGGAATTTTACTGTTATAAGTCATTTTGAGACAGATGTGGCTTACAGCTTTTTCTCTGTATTTTGGAATCTTAATATAGACTGTCCAAATGTGAACTTCTAAGTACTAATTCCCTTGTTGCCCAAAGAGCATAAACATTTTTAAATAAAAATTAGGAAAATTTTGATTTTATTTCAAATTATAATTAGACTAGAGGCCCGTTGCACGAAATTCATGCACTGGGTGGGGGGAGGGGGAGGGTGTCCCTCAGCCCAGCCTGTGTCCTCTCGCAGTCCGGGACCCCTCAGGAGATACCTGACTGCTGGCCTAGGCCTGATCCCTGCCAGCAATCGGACATCCCCCTCGCAGTCTGGGACCCCTGGGGGGATGTAGTAGCGCACCAAGTGGCAGGCGGCCAGGTAGGAGCCTGAATTGGGGCCAGGCGCCGCGCCGCTTGCGCTCATCCGGGCCCGCTGCACCTGCTGCCGCAGAGTTGGGAGAGGCTCCCGCTGTGGCAGCTGTGCTCCCCAGCCGTGAGCCCGGCTTCTGGCTGAGCGGCGCTCCCCCTGTGGGAGTACACTGACCACTAGGGGGCAGCTCCTGCATTGAGCTTCTGCCCCCTGGTGGTCAGTGTGCATCATAGTGACCAGTTGTTCTGCTGTAACAGTTGCTTAGGCTTTTATTATATAAACTAGAGGCCTGGTGCACAACATTTGTGCACTCGGGGGTGGGGTGTCCCTCAGCCTGGCCTGTGCCCTTTTGCAGGCTGGGAACCTTCAGGTGATGTCTGACTGATGGCTTAGGCCTGCTCCCCATGAGCCACAGTGGGACATCCTTAGCGCTGCCACAGAGGCGGGCTACTGTGCTCGCCAGCTGTCAACCCGACTTGGGGCTGAGCGGTGCTCCCCCGGTGGGAGTGCACTGACCACCTGGGGGAAGCTCCTGCATTGAGTGTCTGCCCCCTGGTGGTCAGTGCACGTCATAGTGACAGGTCGTTCCACTGTTTGGTTGATTTGCATATTACCCTTTTATTATATAGGATATTCTATGAAGGTTTTAACTGAAAAACAAAAGGACCAAAAATTACTTCTGAAAGAGAAACTATACATCTATGATTTTCTATAAAGGTTAGAACTAGAGTTTTTATAGAGTTTGGGCAAAGTCTGATGGGAAACTCTTTAAAAAAATTGGAAGGACATATTTATCAAAACATAATTTTAAGACTTAACTGGTCTGATTTCTCTTCTCATCTTTTTTGTCTTTGTGATCCTCCGCCAGTTTATGTCTTTAACACAAAGGCAGATGGTTCTTTAGCTGACCTTCCGCTGCGGCCAGTCGTTTCTTTCTCTTAGGGCCTTCCATTCATTCTACCACCACGTTTGTATGGACCTCTCACCATCTTATTTGTTTTACTACATTGAATGGACCTGCCCTCCCGAAGATCAGACTTGAGAAATTATAGAAATGAAGATTAAGCAGATGGCAAAGAACCTTTGGGGTCTGCATTCTGCACGTTGCTCTTTTGGTCACCTGTTATGGATGGATGTTAGCGTATCATGGTCTTTGCTAACAAAGAGTTATAGATTAACAAGACTCAGAAGTAAAATACTTTATGTTTGAGAAGCCCAAGACCCAGGGAGCAAGATGGCTTGCTTGTGAGGACACAGTTTTCTTTTCTGTTGACCAGTGAGATCTTGAGAAGGTCCGGAGTGCATTGGTTCAATGATGTATGTTGTCCTACCAAGAGTTGCACTTCCTCTCTTTATCTGGATTTTGTTATCTAACAAAAGTTCTAACAAATCCAGGCCATAGAGAATGGAAACGTTGCATCTGTAACAGCTATTACTGAGATGGAGATCTTTTGTCCTCAGGATAAAAAAGGTCCCGGTATATTTCAATTTAATAGTGTCTGTTGTTTGTTTTCTTGCTGGAGTAAAAGAGGAAATGATAAAAGTATTCATGAGCTGCTAAAGCTTTTAGTCTGCGCACCAGTAACCAGGAAAACGCTTGGTTACATCTCTGAAAGGAAACCTTATTATTTCTTAAATAAATAGTTTAAAATATTTATCCCAGTACTTTTCTGAGTGATTAATTTTACTTGGCTTGCTTGAATAAGGATTTTGGCTTGCATTTGGAATATCTGGTACATTAAGGAAGTTTTGGTACAAAGTACAAGAATTTTATCTATGACTATCTCATTCATAGGCTAGCAGCATCAGATACTCTCAGAATTATAGATATGTTAAAAACCCAGATTTTTAAAAATTGACTTTATAGAGAGAGGAAGGGAGAGAATCAGCGATTTGTTGTTCCACTTATCTCTGCATTCATTGTTTGATTCTTGCATGTGCCTTGAGATCAAACCCTCAACCTTGGCATAGTGGGATGACACTCTATCCAACAAAGCTACCTGGCCAGGGCCTAACCCAGACTTAAAAAAAATCCTGGACCAACTGAAAGGCATACTTAATGATATCTTTAGCTTTCCTTAAAATTTTATAAGTTCAAGTGCTTTTTACAACAATTTTTTTCTACTAGGAAAGACTGCCAATCTAGTGTGTGTCTATATATATAAAAGCCTAAGTGACTATACAACCATTTGACCATCCGACCGGTACATATGATGTACACTGACCACCAGGGGGCAGACGCTCAACGCAGGAACTGCTGAACAACAGCAACTTTGCAGAGTGCCCTCTTGCACTCTGGGACCCCTTGGGGGATGTCAGACTGCCGATTTTGGCCCAATTGCCACAGGCCAGGCCGAGGGACCCACCTGCTGAAGGGACCCCGCTCACTCCTCAGACACCCTTCGAGCCCTGGTGCAGCCCCAGGTGCGGCTGGCTGGGGAGGGACCAAGGGAGGTTGGCTTTAGGGTGTGTCTGGCCCATCTTGCTCAGTCCCACCCTGCTGGTCACCTTCTAATTAATTTCCTTTCAATGTGCACGAATCCGTGCACCGGGCCTCTAGTACTTAAATAAAGTAGTAGTAGATTTCGGACGTAAGTCATTTAGCTTATTCAGGAGGCCATATTGCAGAAATTGTGGAAATATCAAATACACCTTCTCTACTTTGTTATTCATTTCTAATACCCTGATGTCTTCTTCAATTTCACTTGTTTTATCAATGATAATGTTCGGAGCAGGGCCTCATGTGTGGCTTCGTTATTTATGCGATAACGCCAGGCAGACAAGGAGCTGAGTGGCTGGGGAATAGAATGTGACCCCTGTTTGCTGTGTGTGGCTGCAGCAGCTTCGGGAAGGCCACTGCATTGTGACCCATCCTGCCCGGGACTGATGTCCACCGGGCAGTGTCTGAGCCAGGGCCGCCATCTGACTTGCTTCGGGCCGGCGTCCTCCCCCTGGCACGTTGCCCTCCCCGCTGGGATTCTGATTCCTGGATTCTGTGTCTCTCCGCGTGTGAGCTGACATGTCCAGGAGAGAAGCTTATGAAGTCATCTGCCACCGTGATGGATGTTGTGAGACGCTCCGAGGGGTGCCCTCCGAGGGTGCCTGGGGACATCTCCTTTCTCGGACGCTCTGCTGCCTCTGAAGGCGACGCTCAGTGTGGGCGTCTCCGCCGCTCAGAAGCAGGCGGCTTCCTCCGGGCCGGAGTGCAGTTACATGTGAATCTTTAAATCCGGGACGTCATTCTTCTGGGCTCCTGTGGAAGGATCGTGTGTGCTGAATGGGAAGTCAGGGACGCTGTGTTGCTTTTTTTGTCGTTTAGCTGACTTTCAGGGCTCTGTGAGGTGCTGGGCAGATACCACCCGCTGTTCTCAGTGTAGGCACCATGCCCCGCGCCATCTGTGATTCAGGAGCTTCCCCGTCCTCGGGTGGAAAGTCAGCTCGTTCAGGCTGCCCACCCAGCTCCTTGCAGTCGGGCCTTCTGTGGCTGGCAGGTGAGACACGGCCAGGTGGACTTGAAAGAAGAGCAGCTGCCTGGCCGGCGTGGCTCAGTGGTTGAGCGTCGACCTATGGACCATGACCTCCTTCAGGAAGCTCTTAACCTTCTTCAGAAAGAAGTGTTGGACTGGATGCCCCCCCCCCCCGCCACACACACAGTCACGTGTGCAACATCCCCACATGCCTCCCCCCGCCATTGCCCCTGTGGGCTCATCGCCTCCTGAGGTCACGAACAGCCCCAGCTTCAGAGCTTCTACAGTTCCGTAAGGGAAAGGAGAAGAGGAAGATCCACGTTTTATCAGATCCTGTTTGTCAAATCACTTGTGTGTGATTTCCCTTTTTCTTGGCTTTTCTTGTAAAACCAGGAACCACACTACCTTCTACCACCGTGGAAAGGGGAGAGTGAGCCATGGCTCCCACGAAGCGGTCCCACGGGAGCGTGCGTGCGTTTGTGGTTGTGGGATAGGCTCGGGGGCACTGACGGGTGTGGGGCGGGTGTCATTCAGCTGCGGCGTGGTTTGTCGCAGACGGTTTTGTACTTGGAAAGTCTTCCAGGGGCCCTGTGGGCTGCTCTAGTTTCAAAATAAAGCACATCGTTAACAGCTAGGGTTTTCTTGGGTAAAAAGGAAATAGTTGGGCAACTGGCCATTTCTTGATGAAGATACTCTATCGAAGTATTTTTAACGAAGTTTTTAGTGTAGATTCTGCTCCTTTTACCCAAAACGTTTCTCTTTCCTTTTAGAAATGATAGGTTTGTCTATTTTACCATGAAATCATTTTGCAAGTGTTTTCTAGGACTCTAGGGATTCAACTCAGTGTTTTACATACTCAGATATTTTTTATGCCACATTGTTTTTCTCCTAGTCCTTATCACTTAAAAACACGGCCGAAACATCTGTTTCCTTGGGCATTCTCAGTCCTACTGCTTTACGTCTTTCTCGTTTAGAGAAGAAACCAAGCACCCATTATTTATGTAGACAAGGAAGACAAGGAAGGCGGGCTCACTGATTTGCGGAATAAGGCCCTAATTGCCCTATCATTTTCTCTAAGATTAAAATACAGAACCAGGGAACAACCGCGCTTTTAGAATATTGCAAATAAAAAGCGCAGCCCGGAGATTCAGATGTGTGCTGCCTGCCTGCGAGACGTCACCAGCCAGGAGTGCGTGCGGGAGATGCTCCCAGGCCACGCTGGTTTCAAGAGCAGGTCCTGACAGACGGGAGCAGCGTCAGTGCACCTGGCCTTCGGGGTTCAGTGAGTACAGCGAACATTCCAGCAAAATAGGACTCCTACCTGCAACTTAAATTCACCGCGTTTCCGGGAAGAAAATGTCAGCGTGCTGGACTGGCCCAGTGGACCTGGGCCTCAGGCCCTGTGTTTGCCCTCGTGGCTTTAAGGGAGAGTTAACTGTCTTTAAACCTGCATGCTGTGTTGGACAAGATTCTGAACTTAATAGTAAATGTGAAGAATCCTCTATGTTTAGCTTAGTGGAAACATGGCATGGAGATTCCTAAGCTGATCGATAGGAACGATTACTTTGCAAGGTTGCTCTGAAATTTTCCCACTGGCCCGGCTCCCTCCACAGAAACGTCCCTTTCTGCTGAGGAGTTATTTATTTTAAGATACATGTTTACTGATGTCAGAGAGGAAGGGGGGGAGGCGGAGAGAAACATCAATGATGAGAGAGAATCATTGATCGGCTGCCTCCTGCACGCCCCTCACTGGGATTGAGCCTGCAACCCAGGCATGTGGTCGACCCTCAATCACTGAGCCATGTCAACTGGGCCCTTTCGGTTGAGGATTTATTGACTGGGATCACTTCATTGCATCACAAAGTTATTGCTTCAAAATCTCTCTTCTTTGTATCGCAAAGTGATAATGTAGTGTTGTATTACATAACAGACATTATTATGTGTCCTAATAACAAACCAGGTTCTATATTTCACTGCTTTTTTCCTTAGAAATCTGTTTTCCCTGGAATCTCTGCATAGTCTTCATCTTCTATTACAACGTGGTGTTCAGTCTTCTGAACTTCCCTAAAAATGCCTTTGCTCCCTGACTCTTTCAGAGACCCTCAGAACGAAACTCCTCATTCAGGAGAGAGGTCATGTGCAGATCCTTGTGGAAAATGGCTTGGAGCAGATCATAAAGAATCTCGAGTCTGAACCTGGGGCCCGACGCAGTGGCTGGGAATTTTTTTAGAGGATCAGGGGAGGTGCAGGTCCAGTGTCATGTCTGTTCTCAGCCACCAGCGGAGAAATGATGAAAGGGTTCTCGGGTCTTTGCCCGTGAACTCCGTGAAGAGTGCTGGGCTTGGGTGAGGAGCGAAGGAAGGAGTTCGGATTTGCAAAGGGAGCCGAGGGGAACTGATCATGACGTTGAAGTGGCCCGTAATGCGAGGAGGCTGAGAAGGAGGACTTTGCAACTAAAAGGAGATCCGAGGAGTTCTGGCCCACGTTAACGCCCAGGTTAAACAGCAAGGCTGTGCAAACGCGTGAACGTGTGCCTGGGTAGATATTTTATTACCAATTACTGCTCTTCACTGAACTAGCACTGGCTGCTTTTCATCTGTGAAGTATCTGCTTCAATCCTCACATTAAGCGTGTGAGTAAATTGTGAAGTTGACATTTTGCAGATGAGATGTAAAGAAGTAAGGCCACGTGTACTGGAATTTTGCTTAAGATTTCTAGAGGGACAAGGTACTCTTTAAGGACATGGGGCCATCCACATGCCCTAAAAAGATGTCAAGTATTAAAGTTCGAAGGTTGCGCACAGCGGAGGCAGTCCTGTGATGCCCGTGCCCTGTGCTTTGGGTGGAGCCGAGTCGCTGTGAAAGAGCCTTGTGCTTGCACTTGCTGCCTGGTCTGGGGAAGCTCTTGAATCCCAGACTGTCCACTCCTGGACGTTAGGGCTTTAGAGCATGTTCTCCACGGTGAGTTCCAGGGAAAACTAGTCATGGAAAAGATCCCCGTGAAGTAGTAACATCAGACTGGACCCGCTTTTATGGGATGCACATCACGGGGGCTCAGTGGTAGCTAAGAGGTGCCTGGGTTATACTGGGGACGGAAGTTTGCAGTATATAAGACAGTAAAAGGGGGGACCCAATGTATGTGCATGTATTTTATTTATGTATCTCTTTTTTTATACTCACCCGAGGATGTTTTTTCCATTGATTTTTCTAGAGAGACTGGAAGGCGGTTGGTGGGGGGTGGGAGGGGAGAAGAGGGGGAGAGGTGGTGTGTGAGAGAGAGAGGGGAGAGAGAGAAGCATCCATGTGAGAGAGAGACACATCTGTTGATTGCCTCCCAAATGTACACCAACTAGGGACAGGGAACGAACCTGCAACCCAGGTACACGCCCTTGACAGGAATCGAACCTCCGGTGTGTGGGCCGACGCTCTATCCACTGAGCAGCGCTGGCCAGGGCTCTGTGCATTTAGTTTAGACATTTTGACATATTCAAGAAGCAACCACCATAAGAATATAACGTACTTTTAGCTGTAGAGTTTCATGCTTAATTATAAAATTTTCCTCCATCTGGAGAAATTGAACTCCTTCTTCCTGGTCCAGAAAAGCCCTCCCACCCATGTTCCTGTCACACGTAACACAGATCCACTGTCTCACGGTGAAGGTGTCTTTCTTTAGAGCACCTGGTACACACACGGCATCTGTGGCACAAATAAGTTATACATTTAATTAATTTAACAAGATTTTTATTTAGTTTTAACTATTTGGATGATTGTTATAAATGCCTGAATGATCAAGCAGGAGGGTAATTAAGATCATGGTTCAAAATCTTTGGGAATACTGGCCGATTCCCTTTTTTTTTTTAGTAGGTGAATTTTAAAATGAAAAGGATTATGAAGAAGTGACTTTTTAAAATGTAAAACATTTTACTATGGAAATTTTCAAACTGAGACGTTGAAAGAATTTTGCAATGAGTACCAGGATACCTAGCACCGGCATTGAGCGAACACCTTCTATTCACCTATCCACCCATCCACTCCTCTGCTCATCCTCAGCCTGTCTGACTCATTTATGATGCATTTCAAAGTCACCTGTAGGCATTTCCCCCTAGGTATGTCAGCATGCATATCCTTAAGTTGTTTTCTCTCTTGAGATACAATTTAAATGCAGTGGACATGCATACGTCTTAGGGGGCCCTTTGCCGAGTCTGGACATATGCATGTGCCTGTTTAATCCAAGCCTCTATAGAGAGAGAGAACATCACCATCGCCCAGAAAGCTCCCTCCTGTCCCTCCCAGTCCCCTCTGCCCTTACACCCACAGGCAACCATTTTTCTGATATTTTTTCCCTCTTCACCACAGAGTAGTTTTGCCAAAACATGGCATCCTTAAGGAATCAAACTCTGCACATCCTAAGTGGGGAGCATAGAAAGGTGAAGACATCTGTGTGAAACCATCTTAAACTGACGGCCGGGAAACGGGGGAGGCCGTTGGTGAAGGACAGCTAAAGCCACTCCCCGAGATGCCCAATGCCAGGGGCTCAGGGGCGCCGGCGGCACCCGCAGCCCACGTGCCACTCAGCCTTGTAATTGCTCATAATGCATCAGGCTGTGAACCTGCCAGTCATGCACAGCTCTCTGCCGGTGGCCAGCTACACAATTCCGTGACCCCCAAAAGCACAGACTTCATAAAGGTTATGAAATGGAAATGTGGCAGTTGCTTCCGAGGTCTTGCTTTTGTGATCGAATTGCTTACCGTTGGCTTTTAAAATGCTCTGTCACAAAATGTCCATGAAGACACAGTTTAAGTTATTGTGCAATGAAGGAAAAGACTTTGGAATGTGTAAGATGTCTTTGTGTTCAGAGTCTTGGTACTTGAAATACAGTTTTTAATACAATGTCGTTATACACCATGCATGGCTCTCCCGACCTAAGGAACTCCAGGTGTCACTCGGGTATTTAGTGTGTAGAGCTAATATGTTTAAATTCTGGACGTTAGGTAATAGAGAAAGAAGGCACCAAAAAAATCTGCAGACTCGCCGAACTTGGTCTGGCCATGGGCCCTCACAGTGTCAGCCACTGTCCTGGTCTCTAGCTCACTGTTCTCACACTGGGTGCTGGTGGGGGCAGGGGGGGGAGGTTGGGGGAAGGGGGTTCCACCTGCCCTCTTTCCCTTCTTCTTCACACTCTTCTTCCTTCAACACTGCTGATGTCACAGGTGTTCACTGAGCACAGCGTGCGTTGCTGGCGACACTGCGATGAGCAGAGAGCACCTTTACAGTGAACCGGTCCTGCAGATGCTACTTGGATTTGTAACCATTGACTGCTTTTCTTTTTTAATCTTTATTCTTGAAAGTATTACATGTGTCCTCCTGTTCCCCCCATGCGCCCCTTCTAGCCTGCACTTGCCCCCTGCCCCCTGCCTTCACCGAACTGTTGTCTCTGTCCTTGGGTTATGCAACATGCATGCAAGTTCTTTGTGTAACCCTTAACTGCTAACGAGTCAGAACTCACCTTGTAAAGACCCCGTATCCCGGAATCGGTGAGCGGGTTTGGTGGGGGGCAGGGCGTGCTGGGGTGTGTGACAGACCCTGGGAGGTGGCCAAATGCTCCCACTGCTGGCCGATGCTCCGTTTCCACTGCAGAACCGGCCTGGCTTCATCACCCTCCACCTGCCCGCCCCAGAGTGGTCAGAAGTATGCTTAGCTGACTTTTGCTTTAAAGCAGTTTTGCTTGTACTTGGACTTCCACAGATAGCTCTTTATTTGTTGGAAAGATAGCTATTCTTGGCCAAAGAAGTGTGAATTGCTTACGTGGTCTCTCCACGTGTGTAGTGGTAGAGGACGCGGCACACAGAGCCACCGGGAGGGCGAGGGCGAATTTCTCTTCTCCATTTTAGTATCTGTGACTTTGAATCGCCGACTTAAGGACTTAGTGTTCATTATTTATAATGAAGTGCTTTTCAATTTAGGGTGAATCTCAGAAAAAGGAAAATTAAGTGTCACTGCTTTAGAACACTTACACTGCAGTGCACTCTAAACATCAGAACAATACAAATTCTGATCTGAAGTAAGTTTCAGTGTGTCCTTGGAAAGTATGGCTATGGCACAGAAAGGCCATGCATTTATATATCCCGCATGTGTTGTGCTGGGCTCGGTATCGAGAAGTTACAGAATATCTGTGCTGGGAAGAAAGAATCTGTGCTTTGCAAAGAGGTTCTCTGGGGACTGTGAATTACAACTCCTGACCATGGTGGGCACACGGAGGTGGTGGCGTGAACTGTGGAGCTGAGGGGCCTCCGGGAGCTGCTCTGTGACGTGGGGTGTCAGATTTATTGCCCTGTCTGTCATCAGAAGAGTATGTAGATTCTGGAACAAGTTTGAATCCAGATTTGTTTAAATTTGTATTAATCTACACCAAGTTTATGACTCGGAGGTTCAGATAGAGCATTTTATTAAATGAAAAGTATCAGTTCTCTTGAATGGAGACTGGACTAAATGAGCAATATTTATAAAGGGTCTGGGGTCCCCCTGCCTGGGGGCAAACCCAGCCCAGCCAGGAACGAGGGGTGTGACCTCCAGGAAGTGAGGTCATCTTCCTGCACCTTTGACTTGGGCATCACAGTGGCCACTCCCTGAGAGCACTGTCCGGAGTGCAAGGGGGAAATGCATGTGCAAGGCCTGGCTCGTAGTGAGAGGTGAATAAATGCCCGTAGATGCACTTGTAAAAAGGTTGATTGTGGTGAAATGTGCATAATGTGAAATGCATCATTTTAACCATTTTTAAGGGTACGGTCAGGGGCATTAAGCACGTCCGCACTGTTGTGCAGCCATCACCACTGTCCATTCTCGGAACTTTTCATCCCAAACTGCAAGGCCGTTCCATCAGGAGGTAACTCAGTGGCTCCCCCTCCCCGCTTCCCACATGAATACCTTCTGTTCATGTTCTCTAGGCGTAGAACAGGGTGTTTTTTGGTTTTTTTTTTTTGGGGGGGTGGTAAGTTATCTCTTTACTTCCAGTCCTCTTAGTTAAGATGATTTTTGTTTGTTTTTAACTTTAGTAAGTCTATCAATCAGGGTTAGCCACTGTAATATTCCAAGTTTAAATGTAGTTCTTCAGTTTTTTAACATGACTTCTAATTTTTTTATTCAACTGGAATATTTTTGTTTTGGCTGCTAGGATATTGCTTATATATTAGAATAACATTATTCTATAGCCATAGGAAGCGACAGCAGAGTGAATGCGCCCAGGCAGTTATAGAAATTGCAATCCATTTAAAGCTTTAGTTGGTCATTTCTGTGAAACTGAGTTCATTTGATTTCCTCCTATGGCTATGGCTATGGCGCTCAGAAATGTGATTTACAGTTTCTTTGATGTAATTTCAGGCTGAGAATATCTTTGCAATATAATAATGACAAATTAGGTTAGTTGAAGTGTGCCTTAATGAAGTGTAAAGGGGACGCAATGAAATATAAATAAAGTGTGCCTTAAGGATATGCGTCTAAGTGGCATTTAGCTTTGGGCATTTTTTATGTTTATATCGTACGTGCCTTTTCATAATACACAAAGGTGTTTAGTAATGTTGGTGTCGTTTAGCATGTTTTCTCCATGGAATCAGATGACTGAGCTTTTTGTTTGTGTTTTATTTTCATAAATGGATTGGTATCGTCAGGCCCGCATTTGGTTCAATATATTTTGGACTCAAAAGAGCTGCCTTGGCAGTGTGACTGACCATCACCGTAATTGTGTTCAGAACTTCGCAGGCATCATCAGCACAGCCCACAGGCACTCAGTGCGGCCTCATGGCCAGGAATGCCATTCGGATCCCTGTGGAGAGAGGTGAGCCTTTTGTGCTGAAGGTTGGGGAGATGTCAGGTGAGACCCACAGCTAGCGGCAGGGGTGGATTCCAGATTAACCCCTTAAGTCCTGCGTCCTGTAACCATGATGTGACTGGGTGACTGCATGGAGTGAAGAAACAAACATGTAGCGATGGTTAATTGGTAAACATACATATTAATCAAGACATAATTTCCTAGCGTCAAGGGAAGATCAAGGTTTTCTTGGAGACCTGAAACCTAGACGTGGTTAGGGGGAATTCTCTTTAAGAGAAAATACAAATTTATGCGCAACATTCAATACTTATCTATATATATAAAGCTCTTGCTGGCGCCAATCGCATGTGTGTGTTTCGATCTGTCATTGTGGATCGTAAATTTGGTTGACACTTCTATTATAGAGAAAGGGCAAATAGCGATATTAAGCTATTTCTTCTAATTAATTTCCTTTCAATGTGCATGAATTCGTGCACTGGGCCACTAGTTTTAGAATGAAAACAGAAATCACAACAGGTTACAGATTCCCAAAAAGATGGCCAATGACATAATCACCACAAAACTTAGAAAAAGAGCATTTCACACTGCTGGTCACACTCTGTAACTACGCTTTCCCGCATGTATAGACGTGTAGTCCTTGATCAGTCTCTCTGTGACAATACCTTTATAATATGGTTTCCAACAGAGACACCAGACAGATGAGTTCATTGTCCCTGCAGCAGCCGGCTCCGAAAGCTTTGTTTCTGTGATTGATGGGTGAGGCACACACACACACACACACGCGTCTCCTCCCGGGTAGCGCTGCGCAGGTTCACGCTTTGCAAGCCGGGTTTCTGAGACACACGCCCTCTTCCACGGGAAGTCACCCAAATGGGGGGGGAAGTGTAGGGTGCGTTTCCAACTCTAAGTGCGTTACAGACTAGATTCCTAGCAGGGAGAACTTCTGACTCGTCGAGGCATCGATTCGAAGGGAATTGCCTGCTTGTACTATGTCACATCTCACGGTGGCCAGGGTGTCCCACAGACTAGCTTCCAGCCCGGACATTCAGACTTCGAGTCCCGCCACCGACCTCATCCCTCCAGTCTGGTTGCCACGGCATCCAGGTGCCCAGGGACCACTGCACCTCCTTCCTGTCCCAGGAGAGTGGGTGCGGCAGGAGAAGGTGTGATCCTAGACGCCAGCTCACCTTCCTCTCTGCCGGACCCCACGTGGCCCCCGGGGACCCACCCCATCTGACCTGAGAGGAAGGGTGGTGGAGGGGATGTCACAGTGGAAAGGGAAAGGTTTTTATGGTTAAAACACCCACCTTTGTGCCACTTTTATGGAGATACATAATGTGAGAACACACTAGGCCCTCGCAGCTCCCTGAAGGGGGCTTTTGGAGGGAGATGCCTGAAGGGTCAGCTCCAAGAGGCAGATCCATGGTCACCTACCTCTTCCTCCAGGGGCTCTGGCCGTGGGGACGCCACGCCGTCTGCAGGGTCTGCGTGGGCTGCCAGGCAGCATGGGGCTCTGGGAGACGCGGCATGTGGTTAGTGCCTCTGAGAAACTGATCTTTAGTTTTAGGCAGTTTAATTACTTTAAATGTAAGTAGTCTACAACACAGGCTCTACATGTAGCCTGAGGAATCACAATGAGGAGGCTTGGTAACTATGAGTCTGATACCATAAATTTTTTAAAAACTGTTGTTTGATAAGAAGAGAAGACCAACAGAAAAATCAAATACCCCTTTTATCCACCTGTCACACAAAGCGAAGTCATCAGAATCTTCAGGTCTGAGAGTTCAACATTCTCCCCCGTGTCCGTGAACACGCGTCCTTTTGACAATGGCCGCCCCCCCCCCCCCCCCCCGGATTTTAAAATCTGGCCCCCAAGGGGCCCGGGCCCTGGGTTTTTATCTGCTGGGGTGGGGGGGGCCCCACTTTTTTTAAATCCAAAGGTTTCCGCAAAAGAAAGCGAAAAACATTGGCCCGGTTTTGAGGAATAATAAAAATCTCCATTCAAAAAACCCGGGCTTAAG